>NW_022196901.1:406269-433711 GCF_008632895.1 Mastomys coucha
GGGAAAACGCAACCACCACTGATGAAAAGAGCATTTTCCACCGAGAAATAAACGCTTGGATAAATTCAAAAAAAAAAAGAGGAAACCCACATGTTGACAGGTAAATGCAGAGTATATTCTGATAAATCATATGAATTCAGAGCATTAATATAATTTTTCCTTTTTTAACTTTTTACTGATCCTTTGTGAATTTCACATCATGTACCCTGATCCCAGTCCTTTTCCCATCCCTTCAGATCAGCCCTCTTCCATGTAACCTCTCCCCAAAAGAAAATTAAAAAATAAGAATATGAAAAAATTATTAATCTCGTTATGGAAGCTATAGTGTATCACAGTGTGTCACACAGTATTCCCTTTTGTCCACAAATCTTTACTTGCAAATACTCATTGCTATGAGTCACTGCTCTGGGTCCAGGCCTCTTGGCTTCTGCTATACTATCAATACTGGATCCTCACCAGGACTCCTCTCAGATACCCTCTTGTTGCCCTGTGTCATGGAGATCCTACAGCTTTAGAGCTGCAGGACTACGCCCTTCACTAACTCCAGCAGCTCATAGATGGGGTAGATGTTGGGGCGGGCTAACTCCAAGCCCTGGATCTGGGCTTGAGTAGTAGCTGAGTTGGTCAGCCTGCCAGCTCTCCTACACCCACACCACCAGGGTGAGCTCTTCAACACTGCTCAGGCTACCTAACCCAATGCCACAGCAGGCAAGGGGAGGAGCCTTCTCTCCAGCTCTCACATGCTGGGGCCAGCCCCAGAATGTGAGCTTTCATCACCAGAGCCAGCTCTACTGTGCTGCCCAGGTGAGGGACAGGGCCTGCTTTCCTGAGAGCTGCAACCAATGAGAGGCAGGAACCGCTCTCTCGCTCTCAAGACCTTGGGGCCAGCTTTTGCCTGCCAGAGGCATCTAGGGATGAAGGGTGGGGAAGACATCTCTCTCAAGCTCATAGCACCTCATGGCAGATGAGTGCTGGGGGCCAGCTCTCCTGAGCGCTTCAGCCAGTAAGGAGAGGAGCCAGTTCTGCACAGCCCTTGGACACAGTCCCAGGTGGCAGCCCAGACCACAGACATCCAACATAGCATTTGGTGGGCATATGAGCCACTGGACATCAACACAGACCCCTGCTGCTCTATGACCACGGACCCAGATGTGGCAGCACGGGATACTCACAACAGGCTATTCCTCTCCACTCTGTCTCTCAGCCTCTCTTCATAGGGCTCATAGTGCTCAAGCCAGTCAGCTTCTTTTTCTCCCATCTCTCCACCATATACTTGCACATCACAGTGGCTCCCGGTGCTGGGCCACTCGGCAGGTGAGCCTGTGTGTGTCTTCCTCAAGCTACATGGCAGTGGGCAGGCCTCTCAATAATTCAGTTTTTAAGTGGGCAGATTTAAAATGACTGTTTACCAAAGGAGATGAGATGAATGAGTTACCTGTTCTGATGGCCTGCATTTCACTAAATAAGTGTAATTTAAAACAATGAGCTTCACTACACACGTGGCTAGAAAACGAAATCTTGGCGAATCTAAGTGTTGTTACATATGTATAATAACAAACTCTCACCAATGATGGTGTCACATGATACAGCCACTTCAGAAAGAGATCAGGGGTCAGAGATATACACTTAGAACTCAACCTAACAATACATTTAAGAATTTACTACACAATATAAACAGTGTACATCAACAGTGTTCATAATGTACAACCCTGATTGCCTAAACTCAATGGCCAGAAGGCTCACTGCCTACACATACATTTTTTTTAAAGAACTATTAATCTACCATAGGGTTGTTTATTCATCTGTTTGTTTGTTGTTTGTATAATCCATTCAGGGATCAGGGAGATGGCTCATTTGCTAAAGTGCCTGCTCAGCAAGCATGGAGACTTGATGCCTATCCCCAGCACAAACTTAAAATCAGGCATGTTTATCATTCCAGTGTGGGAAGGCCAAGGCTGTGACAAGTTCCTCAGAGCTTGCTGGCCAGCAGGTCAAGATGAATCCATGAATTCCAAGTTCAATAGGCAATCCTGTCTCAAAAAAAGAAAAAAGAAGCCAGGCAGTGGTGGCACACACCTTTAATCCCAGCACTTGGGAGGCAGAGGCAAGCAGATTTCTGAGTTCGAGGTCAGCCTGATCTACAGAGTGAGTTCCATAACAGCCAGGGCTACACAGAGAAACCCTGTCTCAAAAAAAACCAAAAAACAAAACAAAAAAGAAAAAAGAAAAAAAGAAAGAAAGAAAAGAAAAGAAAAGAAAAATTAGGTGGAGAGGAACAGAGGAAAACACATAGTGTCAACTTCTGGCTTCTACACACATACACACAAGTTCATACACAGAAAGGCATGAACACAAACACAGACCCATTTATATAAAGTTTTTGTAAAGGCAAAACGACAGCGACAGAAAACATTGGTGGCTTGCACAGACTGGAAGGCAGGGAAGGAAGCTGACTGTGTAAAAGCACAAGGGAGCTAGCACTTAGACAGCTGGAAATCTTTCTCTGCTTGATTGTGGCCACAATTACATGAACATATAGTTGTCAAAATTCAAAGCACATTACAAGCTGGAAAATGCTATTTGTTCGTTGCCATGATAAGATGGACACTTAATAAGTAAGTGTAAAGATGTATTGTTTGAGGCTAATAAAAGCCAGTCTGAAATATTTGAGCAGTGATTGTCATAGCTCATGAGTCACATCAACAAGGATGGAATAAGAGGAAAATTACAGCATTGGTTCAACTGAAGTGCTCATGGGTATGGGAAACCTTCCTTTCTGACTCACTTTCTTGGTAACTTCCTCTGCCTTTAGAAAGGAATTCAAAAGAATTCAACCTGGGCTTACAAAAGACAAACTAATTAAATAACGTGACTGCTTGCTTTTCAATGGCATGCATCCCTTACAACTAAGTCTTTTGTAGATGTTGTACAGTAAGGAGCATGAGTGAGTGCTAAGGAGCACAGATGATCATAATGATGTGTCGTTGTTTGAACTCCGCAGAGCAAAATTGCATCCAGAAGATACCTGACAAGTGTGGATCCTCAAGGAGAGTCAGTGGAGTAGGTGAGACAATAATAGAATCTGCGAAAGACAAAGACTCCTTTGTCTACTTTCTAGACTTACTAACAGTACTTTGAGGTCCTCACCAAGGAAACTTGTGGAGACTTTTCAAAAAATTGCCAGGACATATTCAAGAACACACACACACACAGGCACACGCACATGTGTACACACACACACACACACACACACACACACACACACTGAATAATATGAATTGTCACCTATACAGGCCATCAGTTGCTGAGCATTTTCATAATCTGAACTACCTTACTTAGGGTTTCTATTGTTTGATGAAACCGTGACCAAAAAAAGCAAGTTGGGCTGTGGGAGAGAGCTTATTTAGACATCACTTCCCCAACATAGTTTACCATCAAAGGAAATCAGAGCAGGAACTCAAACAGGGCAGAGACATAGAGCTGGGAGCTGATGAAGAGGCCACAGTGGAATGACGCATACTGGCTTGCCTCTCACAGCTTACTCAGGCCTGCCTGCTTGCTTCCTTCCTTCCTTCCTTCCTTCCTTCCTTCCTTCCTTCCTCCCTCCCTCCTTCCCTCTCTCTCTCTCTCTCTTTCTTTCTTTCTTCTCTTTCTTCCTTTTATTCTTAAGATTTATTTTATTGGGGTTGGAGAGATGGTTCAGTGGTTTAGAGCACTGACTGCTCTTCCAAAGGTCCTGAGTTCAATTCCCAGCAACCACATGGTGGCTCACAACCATCTGTAATGAGATCTGATGCCCTCTTCTGGTATGTCTGAAAACAGATACAGTGTACTCACTCATATACATAAAACAAATCTTTAAAAAATTATTTTATTTATTATTTTATGTATATGAGTACACTGTAGCTGTACAGATGGTTGTGAGCCATCATGTGGTTGCTGGGAATTGAACTCAGGACCTCTGCTCTCTCTGGCTCAGATTTTTTGTTTTTGTTTTTTTGCTCTTTTGGTTTTTTTGTTGTTGTTGTTGTTTTGTTTTTTGGTTTTTTTTTTTTTTTTTTTTTTTTTTTTTTTTTTTTTTTTTTTTGAGACAGGGTTTCTCTGTGTAGCCCTGGCTATCCTGGAACTCACTCTGTAGACCAGGCTGGCCTCAAACTCAGCAATCTGCCTGTCTCTGCCTCCCAAGTGCTGGGATTAAAGGTGTGCACCACCACTGCCTGACCCAAAGATTTATTTATTAGTATATGTAAGTACACTGTAGCTGTCTTCAGACATACCAGACAAGGACATCAGATCTCATTACAGATGGTTGTAAGCCACTGTGTGGTTGCTGGGATTTGAACTCAGAACCTTCGGAAGAGCAGTCAGTACTCTTAACCATTGAACCATCTCTCCAGCCCTCAGCCTGCTTTCTTATAAAACCCAGGTCTACCAGCCCAGGGGTGGTTGGCCCTATCCATGATGAGCTGGGCCCTCCCCTATCAATGACTAAGAAAATGTCCTTGGGCTGGTGAGATGGCTTAGCGGTTAAGAGCACTGACTGCTCTTCCTAGAGGTCCTGAGTTCAAACCCCAGCAACCCCATGGTGGCTCACAACCATCTGTAATGAGATCTGAAGACAGCTAATGTACTTACATATAATAAGTAAATAAAATCTTTAAAAAAAAAAAAAAAGAAAAGAAAATGTCCTACAGGCTTATCTTATAACCTGATCTTATGGAGGCATTTTCTCAATTGAGGCACCCTCCTTTCTGATAATTATAAGTGTGTCAAGTCGACATAAAACTAGACAGCACATGAACAAATATGTTTTCTTTTTATGGATGTACATGTGTGTTTGTGTAGGACAGAGAATGTTGTTCATGTGTACTTTCACATGTATGTGGGTGTGTGCGCATTTATGGATAGGTCCATGTGAGGCAGACCCTCTCACTTGATCCCCAAGCTCGCCAATTCAGCTAGTTTAGCAATCCAACTTGCTAAGGAGTACATATCTCCACCTCCAGAGTACTGGGCTTACTGGTGGACCACTACACCTGCCTGACATTTGGGTGTGTGCTAAGGATTCAAACTCCCCATCCTCATCCTTGCCCAGCAAGCCTTTCCTCACTGAGCTACCCCAACCTGCCTAATACATTGTTTTATTTACTCCATGCTGTCGTGGGCTATACTGTTTTATAGTTTCTTTTCTCCAATAATATGTAATGGCCATTTCTCCAAATCAAGACATACAACTCTACCTCACCTTTAAAATTCCTGCATGGTTTGTCACTGCATGGAAATACTACACTTTCACTATTTCCTTTGTCATAAATATTAAACGATCCCTCCCAACAAAAGAGTAATTGTTGCAGGGGCTGTTGTCTCATCAAATATAAAGTGCCATTTTCATCCCTCAAGTCTAAGGATGCATACATCCAAACAACGGATATTTGACTTTGTAGATTAAGTATCTACATCTCTTTCCATTCAAATTCTCAAGTACCCATACTTCTACATTTAGAAAATGACTCAAGTTACAATCAGTGAATGCTAATCATTTGGAACATCTCTACCCAAGAGGGTTATTAATATAGTTATTACTATTATCTACAGTTTTGCTCTTTTGAAGTCTGTACAATAATATAAGCTGTCTTTTGCCTCCAGCCCCATGTGCCCTTCTGGTCCTATCACCCCATGCTGTCATGCTTGGCTCTGTTTATCTCCTTTAACCCAAGCTCTTCTCTCTTCCTTCTCAGCTCTTCCGTGGGAAGTCTGCCCAGGGTCACAGTCTACTCGAAATGCAATTTTTCAGTCCTCCCTTGCCCCCACAATGACAGTGTAAGGTAGTAATGGAAACATGTGTTTTCACGTATTGGCACACCTGTGTTCAAATGCTCAGCTGCTCTGCTTTGTCACCATGAGATGGGAAGCAAACGACTTGGCTCTCCCTGCCCTCCATTCTTCTCATCTGAAAGACGAGGTGCAATCTCTTGCCTTAGGCGTTTCAGGCAGTGTGTAATTCGCCGCTAGAAGGGAAATGTGTAGCTTAGCAGATCACATGTGTGGGTGGTGTATAAAGTCATCTCTTTAGTCTCCCCTCAGAGTCACTGTGAGTTTTGTTCTGGGAGGACTTGGTTTATGAAGGTTTTATGAAGTATTCTCTCCCCATCTCCACTGTGTCCTGGCTAGTTTTCCTGTTTATCTGTTCTCCACTGAGATACCTGCTCTAGGACTGGATGGCTAAAGATAGCCAGAGGAATCACAAATCTTCCTGTTGAATTGTGTCAAGCAAGCCAAAGGTGAGGAAAGTGAAAGCAAGAAGGAGCTAAAGGGAAAAGTCCCCATCTTCTCCGGCATCTCCAGCTGGGTTGCTGGAAATCCTGGCTGCCAAGTGTCAGAGCATTGTCAGTGAGCCACTAAGAAGGAATAGGCTAGTACTCACGCTGGAGGGAAAGCAGTTAGTCCCTCAACGTTACTTGAAAGGAAGGGATAATGAAGGAGAAACAGAAATAAAAATCTTGAGGCCCAATCCATGATGGGCAGTGAAGCTGATTCCCCAAGAGCAATCATCACTGACTGGTGCTAGAAGAACCACCATTGGTTACATTCACCACAGTTTGGGAACTGTCTTAGGGTTTAACTGCTGTGAACAGACACCAGGACCAAGGCAATTCTTATAAAGGGCAATGTTTAATTAGGGTTGGCTTACGGTGTTAGAGGTTTAGTCCATTATCATCACGGCAGGAAGCATGGTGACATACAGGCAGGCCTGGTACTAGAGAAGCAACTGAGAGTTCTACATGTTGATCCACAGGCAGCAGAAGGAGAACCACTGGCCATAGCTTAGTCATTGGAGACATCAAAGCCCGTCTCCACAGTGACACTTTCTCCCACAAGACCACATCCATTCTAGCAAGGCCACGCTTTCTAATAGCACCACTTCCTATAGGCCTATGAGGGCCAGTGACATCCAAACTAATACAGAAACATTTTAAGAAAGAAAGTGGAGATTGGAATATCTGTTGCAACAATAAAGGGTGAGAAAGGAGGGAATCTCTGTCAGAGAGAAAAAGGTTTTCTCTGAGGTACTGGATTACATGTAGGGCCTCACACATGCTAGGTAAATGCTGTATCACTGCCACTAATATTATCTATAAACTTTTATTTCCCTGAATTAAATGTCATCTCTGAGCCTTACTGCCTCAGTCTGCTAACCCAGGTCTAGTCCTGGAAGCTTCTAGCTTCTATACAATCTAATCTAGGCCTAGAATGTTTTACAGGCTTTGAGACTTACTGATGAAAATACTCACCCTCTCTTGTTCTTTCTGGCTGGTTCAATTCAACTGTTCTGGCTCAAATTTCTCTCCAAGCTGACTGATTCTAATTGGCTTCTCTCAGTTTCTGAGTGAATCGCTCTGCTTGGTCTCAAACTAACTCTGGCCACCTGTTCTAATCTTCTGGCTCTTTCTCATTCTCTGACTCATTTTGTCTTCACCTGTATCTAGCTTTTTCTCTCTTCAACCTATCTCTGTAAAACTGTCACTGTAAAATTGCCTCTCTCCTCTCTTTCTCTCTGTACTTCTCTCCTAAGTAGCTTCCGTTTCCTCTCTCTTCTCCTGAGAGTTGGGCGTATCCTATTTTGTCCGATCTTTCTCTGATTCATCACTTTGCCACTCAATTAGACATAACTCTCAAATATGAGTGCTTCCTTCTACAAACTAACTTTACCTTCATTGTTTGGGATTAAAGATATATATTAAGTGCTGAGTCATACATACCACAACTAGAAACAACTGTCTTTTTAGTAAATAACACAATCTCAGGTTTCACCGTGTGATCACAAACCCTGCAATATATACCAGCCTTTTTTTTTCTTTGAATTTTACTTTAGACAATGTCTTACTAAGTTGCCCAGATCAGACTTGAACTTACTTTGTTGTTCAAAATAGCCTTGAACTCATGACTTCTGCCCACCTGCCCCAAGCTCCCAGGTACTGTGATCATATCTATGAGGTCCAGGAAAAGGCTAAAAGATTTTCTTCAATATAATCAAAATCCCACATTTTCATTTTCTAGAATTCCAGAAGGGATTCTGATCAATTTTAAATTATTTCCTGATTTATTCATGGTGACATGAACCAATAAGCCACTTTCTCCAAGCCTGTGACGTGAATACTCAGAGAGTATAGTGTATTAATCTCTAGAGTCTAGACCACTTCCGAAGTTTAGCACAGCCCAGATAATCCCATAGCACCAAAGCAATGAAGTCTAACCTGTGTGTGTTTATCTCCCCCATGAGCTTAGAAACGCATCCCTAAGGGTATAGGATAAGGATTATGTCTTAACTATATTTGATTCATCCCAGACTCATTTTTAAAAGTTTTAAGACACATTTTTATTAGATTTATTTTATGTGTTTGCCTACATGTATGAGTATGTGTAGTATGTGTAGTATGGGCATTGGATACCCAGGACCTGGAGTTATGGATGGTTGTGGTTACTTGGAACTAAACCAAAGTTCTCTGCAGGAGCAGAAAGTGTTCTTAAATAGTAATTATGTCAAGTAGATGATTAAACAACAACAGCAACAACAACAGAAATGGCCAGGTGGTTGTGGATCTGTTTAATCCCAGGGAGGCAGAGGCAGGTGGATTTTTGTGAGTTCGAGGTCACCCTGATCTACACAGCAAATTCCAGGACAACCAGGGCTACAAGAGAAACCCAGTCAAAAAAACCAACCAACCAAACAAACAAACAAAAAAGGATTTACAGGTGATGAATAAATGAAGTTTAGGGCACAAGTTCCTTAAGCAAGTCTCTAGGACCAGTTTGTGTTGGTCTTCGCTTTATTTTCAACAGTGTACCAGAGCAGGCACATTAAGAGTGGTAGTAATCTTGCTTTCCCCTAGAATAAGTATTTTGGCGCATAAGAAAGCCAAGGCCAAATGGAGTGAGCCGCCTTGGCGAGGCGGGGTACAGAGGCGGGGTACAGAGCATGTCCTGCTCAGGAATGGTAGGTGGGTCGCAGGAATCCTGCTGCAGCTCCTGGGAACCGCAGGCGGTCGCTAGCGTGGTCTGTCCTCCGCACCGCCAGGGGGCGCTTGTGGCGTGCGCGGTCCCCCGGATTGGCGGGGCGCCGCTCTCTGGGCCGGGCATAGAGGCGGTAAGAGGACTTGCGGCGGGCCACTTCGGCTTCTTCTCCGGCCTGTTCTCTACGCGGCTTCCCGCGCGTCCAGTCGGCCACCATGGGGAAGCGAGATAATCGTGTGGTGAGTGTTCGGCGGGGAAAACGGAGGGGTGAGGCGAGGCCGGGCGGCAGGCGAACGAGCGGAAGCCGTCGCCTGTCGCGGCGGGGCTGGCGGCCGCGTCGCACTTAGGGCTCCGAGACCCCCGCTCCGAGTGCTGCGCGTGCGCCCTGCTCGTCCTCGGCGTCCTGCTCGGCTGGCCCTGGGGCCTGTTGACCAGCAGCTGTAAGGGCTGTGAGCACCGGGCCGGCGCCGCCGGTGCGGAGAGGCCCAGAGCCAGCGCAACACAACCACGGGGATGGGGGTGGGGTGCGGGGATGAGGGCTTTGGGGTGACTCTAGACTCCTGTGCCCTCGAAGTTAGTGATTTCTGAACCCAAGTTTCTACCTGTGGGAATTGGGGGTCCTCCTTAGTCACAACTTGACCACAAAGGCAACTGCCCAAGCGAACGCGCGTGGGGACCTAAAGAACTGCCCGGAAAATTAGGGTTCTCCGCCCCGTCTTAAAAACAACAACAACAAAAAACGTCCGTTTTAGTTCCTTGTGGTTCCGTCATGGAAGCTCGGTGGTCGCGAACCTTGCTTGCACTGTTCAGGAATGTACTTTCCTCCTGAAAGTACATTTCAGGACAAGACCACGCGTTATCTGGACCATAGAATAGAGCTGAAATGGTCTGTGTGCGTTCGACGTAGTGCTTGAGCTCTTTTAATGTCCTCTCAGACACATCACATCTGATTCCTGGAGATTTTTCTGTTTTGTTTTGTTATCAGTGATGCTATCGTGATTTTAAAGATTATAGGCTTGTTTACAGATATTACAGTTTCTTACTGAAATCCAGATTTTCATTTTACTGGAAAATTTCATTTATACATTCCCTAAGGCATTTTTCAAAAACCTATGAAATTAGTTTCATTTACTGGAGCGTTTTGAGAGCTCTGTATGTTCTGTTGTCAGCGAACAATATGTTCTGGTAGCATTTTGTTTGTGCTTCAGAGATTCTCAGACTGAAAACATTACATCAAAAGGTGGAAGGTGTAGGAGATGTAATACATAGAGGGCTGGGCAAGGAGACTTAAACTGTGACCAGAACTTGTATCATTTGCTACTTGGTTCAGTACCTCATGGATCTGGACCCCCCCACCCCCAAAGTCTCACTTTATAACAGGACTTTTAAACCACAGCTATCCTACACATCCTGGTCCCACACAAACACGGCTTCTCCATCATCAACATCCCCCACTGCAGAGATACAGGTGAACTTGCAGTTTTGTTTCAGGAAGCACACGATCCTATGATGTTGTGTGTCTTTAGACACATTACTAACAGTATCAACCATTATGATGCATTGTCCCACTTTGAAAGACTCTGCTTCAGTCACCCCTGCCCCTCAGTCCACCACAATCACTGGTCTCTTTACTAGCTCCATAGTTGCCAGGACTGAACGTTCTGAGGTTTGTTGTTGTTCTCTAGAAATTGTCTGAGAGGCAGTCCAGTTCTTTTTCTTACATTGATGATGCCCTCATGGTTTTAAAGATTATAGGATAGGTGATTAAAAAACACCAAACAAACAAAACCAACCAAACCTTTAAAGGACTGGAGTAATGTTTGAGAGGGTAGGAGCACAGGTTGCTGCCCCTCCTTTCTTCCTTTCTTTTAATATTTGCTTGCATGCTTGTTTTAAGGCAGTCTCTGTGTTTGTCCCTGACTGACCTGCAACTTTGTAGACTAGGCTGGCCTGTGCCTGCCCTGCCTCTGGAATATTAGGGTTAAAAGCAAGAGCCACTGGGCCTAGACTGTGCTGCTCTTGCAGAGGACTGAAGTTGCATTCCCAGCACCCACCTTAGCCCTTTGTAATGCCAGCTCTTGGAATCCATGACAATTCACATACACACAGGGACACACAGATACAAATTAAAAACAAGCAGAAAGCCCCTTTAGATCTCATGTTGAACAGTTGTTTTGGTTTTATTCATATTTATTTATTTTGTGTGTATGTGTGCACACCTACCACAGTGAGCTTATGAAGGCCAGCAAGCAACTTCCCAGGATTTTTATTCTTCTACCATGTAGATTACCAGGATCAAACTTGGGTCACCAGGCCTGGGTATAAAAATGTTTTGGTGAGTTGAGCCATCTCTCTCCTGAACGGTAATTTTTACTTTGTTCTGTGGTGGGTTTTTTTTGTTTGTTTGTTTGTTTTGGAAGTTGTAGTTACAGCCTTTGAAGCTACTGAGAACCAAACTTGAGTCCTTTAGAAGTATACACTTTGACCTATGAGGCATCTCTCCAGCCCTTCTTAGAGAAGCTTTGGGTTCACAGAAAAGTTGACTAGAAGGGACAGAGTGTGAAAGTTTGCCTGCCTGCATTCCCACACTTGGATAGCCTCTTGTTACCAGTATCTGGCAAGACCAGAGTACTCTTGTTACAGTCCTGCATTATGTGATACATAGTCCTCCAGGATCACAAATTACATTATGAATTTTTTGTTTTGGTTTTTTTCTTGAGAGACGTTTTTTAACTGGCCATTTTAGTTCTTGGTATCTGTAAAGGACTGAAGCTCACAGTGCCTTTGTACCTGCTGTTTTCTGGATGCTTGCTTCATATTCTTTTTTTTCTTTTCTTTTTTTTTGGTTTTCAAGACAGGGTTTCTCTGTGTAGCCCTGGCTGTCCTGGAACTCACTTTGTAGACCAGGCTGGCCTCGAACTCAGAAATCCACCTGCCTCTGCCTCCCAAGTGCTAGGATTAAAGGCGTGCGCCACCACCGCCCAGCTTCATATTCTTTTTGATAACCTGTGCATATGTTCTCTAGGTAAAAGTAGATAGAGCAGTGACTCAGAGTCTGCTCGTCCCTTTAGCATTGTACTGCAGTGCTCTCTTGGTACCTGCCCACGTGTGTATTCCCTTGAGTTACAATAACAAATCATTTTCTTTTACTTGAACTCATACAGCAGTTTGGAGCCACAGACAGTTATAGTCATATACAATACGAATGTGACTTACAAAGTCAAAGTATTTTTGTAATTCTTATTACATTTTAATTTGTATGTGTGGGGTTGTGTGTGCCAAGAGAGTCAGTACTCTCCGTCCACCGTGTGGGTCCCAAAGAACAAACCTGGCCTCCAGGCTTGGAAGCACATACCTTTTTACTCACTGAGGCATCTCTCTCGCCAAGGCTGGGTGAGTGCAATGGCCTAGTTATCAAGAGCACTGGCTGGTCTTCCATAGGACACAGGTTTGCTTCCCAGCACCCGCATGGCATCTCACAACCTCTCAATAACTCTGTTCCAAGGCATCTTAAGCCCTCTTCTGATCTCCATTGGCACTAGGCACCAGAGGCCAAAAGAGGGTGTAAGATTCACTGGACTAGGATTTACAGCCAGGGAAGAGCTGCCCTGAGGTTTTGGGAACTAAACCAAGATCCTCTGCAAGAGAAGCAAATGCTCTTACCTGCTAAGCCATCTCCCCAGCCCTTAGAGTTTCTTTTTCAAAGTAGTGGATTACTTCACTTAATCTTCAGCATATAAAATGGGGAAAGGGGTGGGCTGGAGAGATGGCTCAGCAGTTAAGAGTTTATCCTACTCCTGAAGAGGACCAGAATTTGGTCCCTAGCACTGACATCAAATGGTCCACAACCATCTCTAACTCTAGCTCCAAGAGGTCCAACACTGACTGAGTTCTGTCCTCTACAGGCTTCTGCACTTGAGTGCACATACTCTCAAACACACACACACACACACACACACACACACACATAATCAAAAATAGTAATTTAGTTGGGACAATTTTTATCTATAGTTTCACTCTTTGGAAATAATTTTACAGTTTTAAACTTAAAATGTCTTACCATTAGGTACTACTAAAGTGACTGCAGTTAAGAGTATTTAGTGCTCTTGCAGAGAACTTGGTTTGGTTCCCAGCACTCATAACTCACAAACACTTGTAACTCCATTCCAAGGATTTGATGCCCTTTTCTGGCCTTCAAAAACACCTTTGCACATTGTGCACACACAAGCAGACACATACACCTAAATTTTTAAAAAGTCATGATATATATTTGCCATACTGTTTTACAAGGGTTGGATTTAGTTTGTGTGATGTGAATCAGCAGCATTGTTAGTGAGTCGACAATTCTGTTATTTGAGAGTATATGTTTATATAAAAACAAAATAACAAAAGTTCTGGGATTGGGAGATGACTTAGGAAAGTGCTTGCTGTGCAAGCCTGAGGACTTAATCTCCAGTCCATGTACAGTGGCGTGCATCTTTAATCTCAGCATGCGGCCAGAGGTAGAGAGACAGGAGGATCTCAGCCTGCTAGCCAGCCAGTGTAGTTAAATACATGAGTTCCAGGTTCAGTGAAAGACCTAATCTCAAACAATAAAATGGAGAGCAAGTGAGGAAGACACCCCATGTCAGAGGGGTCAGAGACCCAAAGTGTCTCTGTATTTTGCATTGCTTTTGATACCCATATCTTGTATTGATTCTCTAAATATCCCTAACATTAGAAATTCTAATGTTCCTTCTGGATTGTAAGAAACTTATGTCAGAGATTTATGGTCATCCAAGTAATTAGGCAGTGTTGTTTTAGTGGAAGTAATTCTCAGCATTTGCTGGTCAGTGGTGGTTTTTGTATTGTTTACTCTTCTAGAGAAATCTGGAAGTCTGTCACAGTTGTTACATAGGTGGAAATGGTTGTTTTTACAAGTTTTGATAAAGTACAACAAATGATGTTAAGAGAGGCCTTTAAATTAACCCAAGAGTAATTGCCTTTAGCCTAAGTTCTTTCTTTAAATAAAGTTATTTATTTACTTTGCATCCTGATCACAGTACCACCACCACCCACCATCCTCTTCCTTCCCTTCTCAGAAAAGAGGAGGCCTCCCATGGATATATGAACCAGCCTTGACATACAAAGTTGCAGTAAGACTGGGTGCCTCTTCTATTGAGGCTAGACAAGGTAACCCAGATAGCAAAAAAAGGCTCCAAAGGCAGGCAACAGACTCGGAGACAGCCCCTGCTCCTTCTTTAGGAGTTCCACATGAAGACTCAGCTGCACAACTGCCACACATGTACAGATGGCCTAGGTCCTTCCCATACATACTCTCTGCTTGGCAGTTCAGTCTCTATGAGTCTACGTTAGTTGAGTCTCTAGGTTTTCTTGTGGTGTCCTTCACCCCTCTGGCTCCTTCAATCCTTCCTCCCCCTCTTCCACAGAATTTCCCAAGCTCCACTTAACATTTGGCTGTGGGTCTCTGCATCAGTTTTCATCAGTTGCTGGGTGAAGCCTCTCTGACGACTGTTATGTTAGACTCCTGTCTGCTAGTATAGCAGAATAACATTGATAGTGTCAGGGGTGCCCTCCCGCTCATGGCATGGATCTCAATTGGGCCAGTCATTGTTTGGGCTTTCCCTCAAATTCTGCTTCATCTTTTAACCCCTGTACATCTTGTAGGCAGAACAAATTGTAGGTCAAAGGTTTTGTGACTTGGATTGGTGTCCCGGTCCCTCCATTGTGAGTCTTAGTCTCCATACTCCCTATTGCTAGGAGTCTTAGCTAGGGTCACCCTCATAGACTCCTAGGAGTTTCCATTGTCCTAGGTTTCTAGCTCTTCCCAGAGATGTACCCCTCTCCCGGGCCAGTTCTCTCTCCCTCCATCACCCCATCCCTCCTGTTCTATCCATGCCTCCTCTCCCACCCAATCTCCAGTTCGTTCCCTCCCTCCACCATGTCTAATATATTTCCCTTCTCACTGAGATTCAATACTCCCCACCCCCTCCCTTGAGCCTTCCTTTTTACTTAGTGTCTTTGGGTCCGTGAGTTGTAGAATGTTTTTCTTTATAGCTAATATCCACTTACAGGTGAGTACTTTTCCATGTTTGTCTTTCTGGGTCTGGGTTACCTCATTCAGGATGAGCTTTTCTAGTTCCATCTATTTGCCTGCAAATTTCATGATGTTGTTTTTAATAACTGAGTGTGTAAATATACCACATTTTCTTTACTCATTCTCTGGTTGAAGGACATCTAGGTTGTTCCTAGTTTCTGCCTATTACGAATAAAGCTGCACTGAACATAGTGGAGCACGTGGTATAGTGGAGCATCTTTTGTGTATATGCCGAGGAGTGGAATAGCTGGGTCTTGAGGTCGATCTGTTTCCAGTTTCTGAGAAACTACCAAATTGATTTCCAAAGAACTATACAAGTTTGCCTTCAAACCAGGAATAGAAGGTTATCACCTTTACTCCACATCTTTATCAGCTTGAGCTGTGGCTTGAGTTTTTGAACTTAGCCGTTCTGACAGGTGTAAGATGAAATCTGAGTTGTTGTGATTTGCATTTCCCTGGTGACTAAGGATGTTGACCATTTTTAAGTGCTTCTTGGGCATTAGAGATTCCTCTGGAGAATTCTCTGTTTAGATCTGTACCCCAATTTTAATTGGGTTATTTAGTTTGTTGGTGTTTAATTTTTTGAAAAAAATATATATTGGATATTAGCCCTCTGTCAGATACAGAGTTGGTGAAAATCTTTTCCCACTCTGTAAGTTGCTGTTCTGTCCTTTTGATGGTGTCCTTTGTCTTAGAGAAGCTTTTCAGTTTCATGAGGTCCCATTTATTAGTTGTCGATCTTAGTGACTGAGCTGGTGGTGTTCTGTTTATGAAGTTGTCTCCTGTGCCAGTGTGTTCAAGACTATTCCCTACTTTTTCTTCTTTTGGTTCTGTGTCTGGTTTTATGCTAATGGTGTCTTTGGACTACTTGAACTTGAGTTTTGTGTAGGATGATAGATAAGGATTTATTTGAATTCCTTTCTTCTGCATTCACACATCCAGTTATACCAGACCGTTTTTTGAAGATGCCTTCTTTTTTCCATTGTGAAAAATTTTTTACATTTTTTACATTTTTTCATGGAAAAAAGATGGAGATGGAAAACAGATGAAGCAGTTTTGGTTTCTTACCAAAAGTCAAGCATCCATCTGGTTCTTCTCTTTGATTCCATTGATCAGCCTGTCTTGTTTTTAATGCCAGTACCATGCAGTTTTTATTATTAAGTGTAGTACAGCTTGAAATCAGGGATGATGATACCTCCAGAAGGTCTTTTATTGTACAGGATTGTTTTAGCTCTCCTGGGTTTTGTTTTCAGTGTTGTTCTTTTCAAAGTCAAAGAATTGTGTTGGCATTTTGATGAAGATTGTGTTGAATCTGTATATTGCTTTTGGTAGGATGGCCATTTTTACTATGATAATCCTACTGGTCCATGAATGTGGGAGAGCTTCTCATCTTCTGATACCTTTAGTTTCTTTTTTTAAAGATTTGAAGTTCTTGTCATACAGGTCTTTCACTTTCTTGATGAGAGTTACATACACCAAAATATTTTATGTTATTATTTGGCTTTTGTGAAAGGTGTTATTTCTTGAGCTAATTTTATATCCAGCCACTTTGCTGAAGGTGTTTTAGTTATAGGCGTTCCCTAGTAGAATTTTTGGGGTCATTTATGTATACTATCATATCATCTGTGAATAGTGATACTTTGACAACTTCCTTTCTAATTCATATCCCCTTTATATCCTTTAGTTGTCTTATTGCTGTAGCTAAAACTTCAAGTACTCTAAGGAGTAGATAATGTGAGTGGACAACCTTGTTCCTGATTTTAGTGGAATTGCTTTAAGTTTCTCTTCATTTAATTTGATGTTGGCTATTGGCTTGCTGTATATAACCTTTACTGTGTTTAGTTATGCACTTTGTATCCCTGATCTCTCTAAGAGTTTTATCATGAAGGAGCATTGGATTTTGTCAAAGGCTTTCTTGGCATCTAATGAGATGGTTATGTGGCCTTTTTTTCTTTCAGTTTATTTAGTGAATTACATTGATGGGTTTTTATATGTTGAACCATCCATGAATCTCTGAGTTGAAGCCAAACTTGATCATAGTGGATGATGTTTTTGATGTGTTCTTGGATTGTTTGCGAATATTTTACTAGTATTTTTACAGCGGTGCTCATAAGGAGATTGGTCTGAAATTCTCTTTCTTAGTTGAGTCTTTGTATGGTTTAGGTATCAGAGTGACTGTGGCCTCATAAATGAGTTTGGCAGTGTTCCTTCTATTTTGTGGAATAATTTGAAGAGTATTTGGTGGTATTAGCTCTTCTTTGAAGGTCTAAGTAGAATTCTGCACTGAACCATCTGGCCCTGGGCCTTTTTTTGTTATTGTTGGAATATTTTTATATAAGATTATTTATTTATTATATATAAGTACATTGTAGTTGTCTTCAGACACCCAAGAAGAGGGCGCCTGATCTCGTTAAGGATGGTTGTGAGCCACCATGTAGTTGCTGGGATTTGAACTCAGTACCTTCGGAAGAGCAGTCAGTGCTCTTAACCACTGAGCCATCTCTCCAGCCCTACTTTTAATGACTGCTTCTATTTACTTAGGGGTTATAGGTCTTTTTAGATTGTTTACCTGATCTTGATTTAGCTTTGGTAAGTGTTATGTACTAAGAAAATGGTTTATTTCGTTTATATTTTTCAATTTTGTGGAGTTCAGGTTTTTGAGGTAAGAGCTAATGAGTCTTTGGATTTCCTTGATGTCTGTTGTCATGTCCCCCTTTTCATTTCTGATTTTGTTCATTTGAAACTGTCACTGCCTTTTAAGTTAGTTTGGTTAAGGGTTTGTCTATCTTGTTGATTTTCTCAAAGAACCAACTCTTTTGTCTCATTGATTCTTTGTATTTCTTTGTTCCTAATTTATTGATTTCATTCTAAGTTTGATTATTTCCTGCTTTATACCACTCTTGAGTGTGCTTGCTTCTTTTTATTCCAGAGCTTTCAGGTGTGTTTCGCCTAAGTTCTTACCATTTAGATAGAAGAAAGAAGAGTTTGTAAACATTTATCAACTTGAATTAAACTTGGGAAAATTGAATATGAAGATCAAGAGGTTGAAACTGAGCCTGGTCTGGTGGTACATGGTTGTAATCATCAGATGAGGCAAGGTCACTCAAGAGTTCCAGGACAGCTTACAGCTGCTTAGGGAGAGCCTGTCTCAAAACAAAACAAATTCTGTATCCATAGAAAATTTTAGAAAATTAGCATCTTTGCCCGAAACATCACTAAACAAAGAAACTTTTGCTTTATTTTGTGTCAGTGTTTTTGAGGAGCTGGTCTCTGAAATGTGTATTTATCCTACTGTAGTAACTGTAAAATACAGAGAGAGCATCTTTTTTTTTTTTCATTGATTTCTTAGGCACCGTATAGGATATAGCTCAGTTGATAGAGTGCTTGCCTAGCAGGTTCAAAAAGCCTTGAGTGTGATTCCCAGCACCATCTAAAATTAGATCTGGTATACATCTGTAATTTCTTTACTCAGAAAGTGGAAATAGGGGGATAGGGATCAGATCCTAGGTCATCTCCCCATCTCCAAGCACATTTTGTTTTTATATAAACATATACATGCTTGGATATTTCATCCAACTGCCTCTGTTGAGCATTTCAGTTGGTGTGAAAGCAAAACAAACAGTGGTTTGTTTTATATCTTGTCTTACTAGGAAATTTATGTATTTTGGGGGAGGAGAGTTTGGTTGGTTGGTTCGTTTGTTTGTCTTGACAAGGTGTCACTGTCTTTGGCTGACTTGGAACTTCGTATTGTAGATCAGACTGACCTTGAACTCACAGACATCCTCCTGCCTCTTGCTGAGTTCAAAGCCCTGGGATTTAAGGTTTACCAGGGTTAGCCATTTAGAGTATAGTTGAGTGTCATTAGCTACATTCACAGTGCTCTACAACCATATGTCCATTTCCAGAATTGTCAGGATCCCAAGTAAGCTGTGTCTGATGAAACAGTATCTCTCAAGTTTCTCTAGCTAGTAAGCTCAGTTCTGTCTTCTGTCTTTATGGAGCTATGAAGCCGTCCTGTTGACTTTCACTTCTCCTCACTTAGACCTGTCCAGATACAGTATTAGATTAGAATTGAGTGGGGGGCATGTGTTCTGTTTATCTAGTCATCCATGGATGGATATTAGTTTTGTTCTGCCCTTTGACCTTGTGAACACAGGTGTTCCATTTGAGTCTGTTTTGCATTCATTTGGGCATATGTAGTACCTGGACGTGGCATTTGGAGGTTCATGTGGTGATTCTATGCTTAACTTTTTGAGGAGCAACCAAGTTATCTTCTACAACAGCTATTCCATTTTAATACTCCCACCAACAGTGTACAAAGTATCCCAATTTCATCCCATTTCTAACAGTCCTTGTGATTTTCTGGTTTTTGATAATAGCCTTCCTAGTGATACTGAACATTCTTTCATGTGTTTTTGGCCATTGTCAGTATAACTTTGGAAGAATATCTATTATAAGTCCTTTGCTTAGTTTTAAATTAGATGATTAGAGGTTTTGTTGTTGAGTTATAGTGACTTTTTATATACCCTGGGTATTGTTCTCTTATGGTTTACAGATGGTTTTTCATTCTGCAGATTGTTGTCTTTTCTTTGGTTGGTAATGTCCTTTCTTGCACATTTTAAATTTTGAGGGGAGTCTGGAGAAAATGGCTTAGGTGTTAAGAGCACTGGGTGGTCTTCTAGAGGGCCTGGATTTGATTTCTGCAGTGACTCAAAAACATCTGTAACTCCATTTCCAGAGGATCTGATTCCCTTTTATGATCTCCATAGGTACTATATGTACTCAGTGCACAGACAGACAGGCAAAACACCTATACACATTTTAAATTTTTAAAAATTATTTTGGGTTTTCATTTTGTTTTGAGAGAAAATATCATGTAGCTACTCCTTACCTTCCTGCCTCTAGCTCCAAAGTGCCAGAATTGCAGGTATGTGTCACTATGATTGGTCACATCTTATGATGTCCTCATTCTTGTTATTGTCATTTAATTTTGATGTTATTTGAGAATAAAATTGCCATCAGTGTGACATAGTACTTCCTGGAATAGGAGAATTAACAGTAAGTTAGATCATTTTACTTTCCTTGGTAGTAAGCATGGCATGTGTGATCACCCTCACGGGTTACTAGGTTTTAGGAATAGTTACCCTAAAGGCTTCAGTAGGCAAGAGGATTATTATTCATCAAATGTCTGATAAAGTTCAGTGACTTGTGTTACATGGAGTAACTACTTACCCATTCAGGGCTTTGTAGATGTAATAAGTTGATTAGTTATGTTGTTCATGCTTAGGTGGATATAGTACACATTTATAATAATGCTACTAGATATAAGTGACTTTTCTTAGTGGCTATTTTAATGGAATTAATTCTTGTTCTTTTCTCAGGCCTACATGAATCCAATAGCAATGGCCCGGTCAAGGGGTCCAATCCAGTCTTCAGGACCAACAATCCAGGATTATCTGAATCGACCAAGGCCTACCTGGTATTTCTCAGTTTACTTGTTTATAAGTTAACCTTGCTGCCTTTATTGATTGTTGAGTACTTGCCAGATAACAAGTGATTTTTTTACTGATTTTTGAGAGTTTCATATATGAATATTGTATTTATATAATTTCCATTCTTCTCCCCTCACCCCTCCAGCTTTCTGTTTTCCCTTCCTACTCTTTTTCCAATTTGGAGCTTTTTTAATCTTGTTAAACACATGTGTACCTTATTGAGTTGAATTCATTTTGTATTGTTCATATGCATATATGTTCAAGGCTGGCCACTTGGGATTGGATGACCTATCAGGAAGCTCATCCCTAAGGAAAACTGACTCATACTCATTTTCTACCCCCACCCCCAGCATATCTGTAGCATCTTCATTCAGGTTGACTTGTCATGTGGTATTTTCATTATGCAAACCTTATTTAGGCAACTATATTGTTGTGATTTCATGGGTGCAGCTTCCCTGTCATGTCTAGAAAACACTACTATCAGTGGGCATTTTAGTCCTTTGGCTCTTAAAATCTTTCTGCTACTCTTCTATAATTTTCCCTGAGCCTTAAGTGTAGAGGTTGCATTGTTGAGAGTGAGAGCTTTCCTTATGTGGATATGAGTACGTATTTAGAATGTAGTTAGAAATTTTATTGGATGAGGAAAATGGCAGTACTCAGTTCTCCAGAGTCTATGACCTTATCAGCCACAAGTTGTTAGCTATGTTTGCAGTATTATGAATTCTTTCCTACATGGGCCTTAAATCAGTTAGATAGCTGGTGGCTGTCTCTAAGCTAAAGATGCCATTCTTGGACCAGTGGGGATATGCTCTCTGATCATTGTGGTTCATGGGCTTTTCCACTGCTCTTTCTCCCTTGGGAGCTTTCATAGCACCTTCAGATACTGTGAGAGCTGGTCCCCAGAAAGAAGGCTCCCAGGTCAGTTCTCCCTTGGGAGTTTGCATAGCACCTTCAGAATCTGTGAGAGCTGGTCCCCAGAAAGGAGGCTCCCAGGTCAGTTCCAGCTGGACATCTCCAAGTCCTATGTGTGAAGTGTGTGATTAGTCTTCAGTGGCAGTCTTGCCTTCAAGTTCTGGGAGGCAACCAAAGGCAGAGGGAGTAACTTATATTGTTGTGGTAGTCTCTCCGGCCCCTGTGGCTCATGACTGGCACTCAGGTTTTCATTATATAATCTATGGCTCCTTCAGGTAGCATTATTACCCTGTGTGACACAACTCCCTTTTCTGTGTTGTTTGTTTCCTTGTTTTTCTTAAATTTCTTTGTATATCTGGATATTGGTCCTCTGTCAAAAATACAACTGACAGATTCTCCATGGCCTTTTTCACTCAGTTGTGTCCTCTGCTCTACAGATATCCAACAGCATATTTGTTGATTGTTGGTCTCAATTCCTAAACAAATGGAGTTCTGTTCAGAAAGTTGTTTTCTGTTCCTTTATCTTGTGAGCCACAGCCTATGCTTTCTTGTAGCAGTTTTAGCCTTTCTGGTTTCACATTGAGGTCTTTGATTCATCTAGAGGTAATATTTTAAAGTAACATTTAACATGTGCTTTGTTTTGCATATGCAATTCACATGCATAAACAACATAG
This sequence comes from Mastomys coucha, assembly GCF_008632895.1. Classification (NCBI taxonomy): domain Eukaryota; kingdom Metazoa; phylum Chordata; class Mammalia; order Rodentia; family Muridae; genus Mastomys; species Mastomys coucha. The sequence continues at coordinate 428,457 of NW_022196901.1, forward strand.
ACATTTGAGAACTGGCACAGCTAAAGCACTTCAAGGAAACCTTTCCTGTCCCTCTCTTCCCTAGCCTCTTAAATGTCTCACTTAACCTTGCAGAGTCTGTGCTATTTAATTTAAGATCAGCAATGGAAGTGGTGTGTCCTTCATTGAAATTCCCTTCGAGGTTAGGGCAGAGTAACAGCAGTATGTACAGTGTTGTTCCCAGCTCATCAGTTCATTCAGGCCAGTGAGAAAAACTGGAGGAGTAGCTCTTGTTTTTGTAAATAGATGTCACAGTTACAGGTACTGTTATTTAATATTCTATCCTTATGGTTACTACAATCCTGAAGTGACATCTCACCAGCTGTAAGGTACTCTTAGATCCAGGCAACTGTAGTCGATGTTTATCATATGTTATAGGGAGTCCTTCCAGCTCACTGTCCACCTCCTCTAGTGTGGTTAAGTCTTGTTCTTAACCACTGCAGCATTCCAGAAATGTTCCCCAAAATAAAGTGTTCCTTTTGCTTTAACATGGTAAGAGGGGATGGAATTTAAAGGGGAAATGCTCAAACAAGTGTTTTGCCTGTGAGTCAGAAGCCTTTTCAAACAACCCATAGGTTGGGTAATTCATAAAAGTACTCACAGGAGTCTTGGCAGATAATCTTGCTAATGGCAACCAAAGGTACTGTTAAAGAGGCCAGACAAGGCTTTCAAGGCTCTTTCTAGTAGGCTCGCACAAGGTACACTTAAGTCCTAGCAGGCAGTTATCTTTAGGCGTTTGGTTAGTCAGCCTCTGCTGTCAATCCTCAAACTCCACACTCCTGGAGATAAAGAAGATATTCAGCCTAAACTATATACTATATCTCCACAGATACAGAGTTTAGGCAAAATTAGCTGCACTTAAAGAAGGAATGGTAAGACCTCTCCAATCCAGTTCCAAGATGCCCCCTCCCCCCCTTTAGGATAGTAGTCCTAAAAGGTAGAAAGTTTCAAGCCTTCTGCATACATGTCAAGTTTTTCATGTCATGGTCTTCCTAGCAGAATGTAGTAGTTGAACAAAATAGAGTTGACTTGGCTCATCTTAAAGCTTACAATTGTGGCCTGAGATGCCTTGCTGTCTTAATACTTGAGTAATGCTGTAAAGTTCAGTACCTGTTTGGTTGTTGTGAGAGTCAATCAAAATAATATTTAAGCAATCTAGACTTAGACGAGGAGTGATTAATATCACCCAGTGGGCTTTATTATGATTTTTTTTACATGATTGTGAGCAAAGAAATTTGAACTATCAATATGAAAGGGAGTCTTACAATATTAAAATAATATTTAAAAAATGTCTTGTTTATATTCATCCACTTACATTGTATTTATCACTCTGTTTCTAAGGGAGGAAGTAAAGGAACAGCTGGAAAAGAAAAAGAAGGGCTCCAAGGCTTTGGCTGAGTTTGAAGAAAAAATGAATGAGGTTTGTAAATAGCATTTCTTACAGGAATAGACTGATCTTTTCCTTAAAATAAAAATGAAATCTATTTTAATTGTTTCACTTTAATAAGCCAAGAATTTGATCATTATACTTTAGTTATTAAGGGGTTCTATATTTTATATTACTGTTAAATATTTGAAGGCAGGTTTGTGAGTAAATGAATACTTTCTTACAAAAATAAGAGAATGACTCAGTTAAAGGCACTTGCTTGAAAGCCTGGTGATCTGAGTTTAATCTTCAGAACTACATAAACATGGAAGTGGAGAACCACCTGCAGTTGTCCTCTGACCCCCACACATACCATAGCATACGTACACCAATGTATGCAACATGACCACCCACTATAAACATACATGTTTTATTAATTTTTTTTTATAAAGCCCAGATGTGGTTGCACACACCTTTAATCTCAGCACTCAGAAGGTGGAGGCAGATGGATATCTGAGTTCAAGGATAACCTGGTCTACAAAGCAAATTCCAGGACAGCCAGGGCTACACAGAGAAACCACATCTCACACAGACATGTACACAGGTGAAAATAAGTACATCTTTTGTTTAAAAAGAGGAAGCTGAGATAGGTGAGTGGTAATAAAAAAAAAATGGAGAGGGATCGATAACTTGTAATTGTGTCTTCCTTTTAACCTTTTTGCAGAATTGGAAGAAAGAACTAGAAAAACATAGAGAAAAATTATTAAGTGGAAATGAGAGCTCATCCAAAAAAAGACAGGTAACACCACTTCTTGTTTATTGTCATTTTTACCATTGGTTCATAATGATCATAAATTCATTTGAGAATCACATCCACTTATTCAGGCTTGTGTTTCTTTGTATTTAGAAAAAGAAAAAAGAAAAGAAGAAATCTGGTAGGGTGAGCAAAAGTTTTCTATTTTCTAAATGTTACAGCTAAGGGCGCAAAGTAAGAGTGATGGGTTTTTCCTTGTGTGCTAAAGCTAACTTAGACTGTAGGTTCATCCAGCAACCCAGAGGTCCTTTGACTGTGACGGGTGGTGGTGGTCTCTCTCTGTGACGTCCTCATACCCTAGCAATGTCTGCTACTTCTACAGAGGACAGTGTTGCTCGTTGCTGCACGTGTTATCGCTTTGTTGAGCTTTTGGGGGAGGAAGGTGACTTTTATATTTTAGCTTCTAAATCTTATGAATATGGCATCTGTTTCTTAGACACTAGATTGATTTCACTAAGTACTTGAGAGACTTAGTAAAAGAAACCAATTCCTGCATCTCACAAGCTTTAATTGTTTTGTGCTTGGTCAAGTATTCATCTTCTTCTTCATCGAGCTCTGATTCTTCCAGCAGTTCTTCAGATTCTGAAGATGAGGTAAGGCTTTTGAAGTAATTGGTGCCTACTTGAATGTCAGAGGGACTCCCACTGTGAAATGGCTGCTAGCCGTGTTGACTTTTTTATTTTAATTAATTGTTCATAACTTAGAGTACCCTTATGTGAAGAATAATGTTTGAATATTGGTGTATATTTTTTAAGTTTGTTTTGTTCACTTAAAATAATAGATTTTTTTTAAATTCTAAAATGCTTTTGACTCATTGCTTAGAATTACATGCATATAATTCAGATCACTTGATCCCTTAAATAGAAATTATAAATATGAATTGAGGAAAATGTTTATAAACTGGTCCTTTCATTATGCTCTGGTCATTACTACATTTATATTAGTTAAACGGATAAATCATATTCTGAAACAGAAAGCAAATGCTTCTAAAAATGTTTTGTGTAGGATAAAAAACAAACAAAAAGAAGGAAGAAAAAGAAGAGCCGTTGCCATAAGTCTCCCGAGACCTCAGTGTCGGCCTCAGACTCAGACAGCAAGGTGAGACTCAGCACTGCACTGCTGAGAGCAAAACGGCCAGTTTTCTATCTGATCTTCCTGTAGAGAGTCACTTCAGTTAGATTTTTGGTTTTTTGAGACAGGGTTTTTCTGTAATAGATCAGGATGGCCTCAAACTCACAGAGACACTGCATCCCAACTGCTGGGATTTAAGGGATGCACCACCTCCCCCAGCCACATTTGATTTCTGTACTTTGAGGTTCTGCACCAGTCGACTGGTGTATTTAATATTGTACATGTAGCACCTTTTTATCCCCAGGTACCTTCTTCATATGCATGTCTCTATGCATATGGTAGTGTTTCTTCTGTTTTCAAAATAATATTTGTAATTCTAGGCAAAAAAAAAGAAAGGCATTGGAAGTTGAGTTTATTATTATCTTTTGATGACTAGCCCAGTTGCTTTCTTTTTTTACCTGTTGGTTCTGTACTAACTAGAAATGCCAAATACACTCGACTTTCAACTTTCACTAGACAGTCTTTTTAAAATTGTGAAATGGTTTATAAAAATGTTGATTCCAGTTTCCAGGACTGTATTCAGTGGTAGACAGCGTGCAGTACCAGCACCTTACTTAGTTATACTTGTTTATTCCCGTTGGAGAAACATGCTAGAGAGCTTGCCTGGTATTCATGAGAGAGACCCTGGGTTCAATCTTCAATACCAAAAAGAAAGAGAATGGACACCCATGGAACACTGGGGCCTCAGGAAACTAAAGATCCTATTCTGGTTTTTAAAAGAGCTTTACTCACCCAGGAAGACTTATGTAGAAAGTCCTCAGTGACTGTTGGTTATCTCTTTTATCTTTAAGGCAGCAGTCCGATGATGGTGATAGCTAGAGTAGTGTTCATGAAAAGCCTGCTGTGTGGTAGGACCTGTGTAGGCCTGTAATGGTTAATTCATTTAATCCTTTCAGCAGTATGAGGTTGTTTTTAATACAGAGGTTAATCTCTAGAACTAAAGGAATAACATACAATTCCTGTTAAGGATGGTAGGCTGGTCAGATTGGTAGATAGAAGAAAACCATGTGAATTATAGACCTCCAGTGCATGTGGCCACTGAAGACAGAGGCAGTGGCATAAAGCCCTGTTTTAAAATAAACACATGGGTATTGTTTTAGAGGAACATAGGTTTTATTCAGTGACGTAAAAGAAAAGGCCTGTTGTCTTATGTGCAGATATACATAAAATAGGTTATCTTTTACTTTCAGAATAAAATGCTGATATTGAAGTAAACCTTTAGTCATGAATCAAATAATTTTTGGGAGGGCTATACTTACACTGTATTTTCTACATTTAAAAATTGTGTATATTTGTTTAGGATGGTTCAAAAAAGAAAAAGAAGTCAAAGGATGTAACTGAAAGAGAAAAGGTAACTATTTTTACATTGCCTTGAGGTAGGCTGTCATACAGCACTTAATGACTTTAAGAGATGAGCAGTGATGCGTGCCACTTTTCATGTCAGGGATTTATTTTGTTCTTATGGCATGTCACATTAATGTAGTAAATTTATTTATGAGATAGGAGCTCACTGTGTTGTCCAGGCTAGCCTCAGATTCCTGGGATCTTCCCAGCAGCTGTGGCTGTGGCTACACGATTCCCACTAGAACTTCTCTGTTACTAATGCTGATTGATGTATATAGTAACTGATAGAAGTAAAGTATGATTATTTCCTGATAGTCAGAGCCATTATAAAATAATGGTTGCTCTCATGTTTCAGAAAAGTATATGTGCAACTAGAATTTTGTAATACATAGTAAAAATCTGAAACAGCTGTATTATGATTTTTAAATACTTCAGATATGACATATAGAATCTTATACATACACACAGACACACATACTCAGAACAGCTATCCTTATACTGGCTTAATTAATATGTATTCATAGTAATATTTGATAGTTGTATTTTTAAAAATAGTGGCAAGTTCTGGAACTAGCCTTTTTT
>NW_022196901.1:433721-440522 GCF_008632895.1 Mastomys coucha
TTTATTCAGCATTACTATTGATATCCTTGATGTTTTAAAGTTTATTTCTTTTGCTTACAATAGTCCATTTACTTATTTCTCTAGATTATTTTCAGGGTTTTTTCTTTTGTTTTGGTTTTTGAGACGGGGTTTCTCCGTATTACCCTGGCTGTCCTGGAACTCACTCTGTAGACCAGGCTGGCCCAGAACTCGAGATCCAGCTGCCTCTGCCTCCCAAGTGCTGGGATTAAAGGTGTGTGCCACCACTGCCTGGCTTATTTTCACTTTTTAAGATTTATAGATTTATTTATTCATATGTCTGCCTGAGTTTGTGTGCACTGTATGTGTTCAGGTGTGTGCCTGTGGAAGCCAGTGGAGAATAAAGGATCTCCAGGAACTGGAGTTGTGAGTTGCCTGTTATGGGTAGTGGCAACTGAGTATGGGTCCTCTGCATGAGAAGTAAAGGCTCTTGACCACTGAGCTATCTCTCTAGCCACCAGTTATTTGCAGATTTTAGCAATACAAAGTGCTGCAGTGCATATTTCTTCCTTAACTTTAAAGACTTTATTTATTTTTATGTGTTTAAGTGTATTGCTTGTATGCATGCAAATGCACCATGTACATTGTCTGGTGCCCAAGATGGCCAGACGAGGGCATTAGATACTCTATAACTGGACTTGCTGCCAGTTGTAAGCCACCATGTAAGAGCTGTACACTGAACCTGGGTCTTCCACACTAGCAGCAATTTCACTTAATTACTGAGCTCTCTCTGGCTATATTCAGTGGGTATTTCTTAACTATTTTTATTTTTAATTATTCTTAATTTTTATTATTATTCTTAATTTTTCAGTGTATATCTAGGACTGTAATTTCTAGGTTCCCAGAATGTAGATATATTTAATTTAGTTAAATATTTTGCTCACAAAATGTTTGTCATCAATTTACATTTCTCAACAGTTGGCTGTACTAGGTGTCTGTGTAATTTTTAGTTCTTAAAATGTCTTCTTACGTCCCTAAGTACATTATAAAAAATTTCTAGTGTGTATATATACACATGTATATGTGTACATGATATGGGGGAATGGTGCTGTGTACTATGGTGTGTATTTAGATCAGAAAACAGCTTTGTGAAGTAGGTTCTCTTTTACCTTTATGTGATTTTCTGGACTTTACATTCTGAGCTATTTTGCTGTCCCAAATTAAGATCTTTTCAAAATGTGAATGTAGGAGTTAAAGAGATGACTTAGTGGTTAGGCATATTTGCTTCTCTTCACAGCACCTACATAGTATGGCTAACAAGTCAGCCCCAGGGGTCTGACTCTTTCCGCCTCCATCGATACCTGTGCGCGTGCGCACACACACACACACACACATAGACACACACACATTTAGAAATATAATACTCTAAATATACCAGTGTTATTATACAGGCATCCTTTTAAATCATAACAGGTAATTACACACTAGGTTTCTTTTCTAGTGAAACCTTAAGTAGAAACAAAAGGATTAAAATACAGAAGACCTAAGTCTTGCATCATCTGAGCTTCTTATGACCTAAAAGTTGTATGTTAATTTAAGGAAATGAAGACATCATTTTCTAAAGTAGTGGTTCTCACTCTTCCTAATTATGTGACTCTTTAATACAGTTCCTCTTATTGTGGTGACCCCAACCATAAAGTTAGTTTCACTGCTACTTCATAACTGTAATTTTGCTACTGTTATAACACATAATATAAATGTTTGTATTTTCTGATGACCTCCCCTGTAAGAGGTCGCAATCCAGAGGTTGAGAACCACTGATCTAAATGGATATGGAGTTGCTTCATGTATTAAATAAAAGCATTGCTTTAGTAGAATTAAAAACTGAAATCCTGGTAAATGTCACCATTTTTAAAATTCTAAATTAAAAAATGGGTGATTTGTAATAATTAGAAGAATTATTAAATAGAACTTAGCCTAAAGTTTGGGGCTTGTGTGATGGCTCAGTTGAAATCTTTGGTGCAGATTTCACAGTCTGAATTGATTCTTGAGTCCCACAAGTTGCAAGAGAGAATAGACTTCCAGCATTACTCTCTGACTGTTGCACATTGCACACATGTATCGACAAGTAGATACACACGTGACATAAACCTTTCAGTTTGAAAGGGAACCGTAAGTTTACTTGGCAGAGTGTTATTTCTTAAAATCAGGATACATCTGTTTATTTTTGTAGGACACTAAAGGACTCAGCAAAAAGAGAAAGATGTATGAAGATAAACCATTATCATCTGAGTCGCTGTCAGAGTCAGACTGCGGAGAGGTGAGTAAAAGTAGTCTGTGTGCTGTTTGTCTTTTGTCTTAAACACACTGTCTGGGCTTTGCCGAAGGAGCTGATTTCCTGAGTTTTGCTTTTCTGGCTTCTGTCCTTTGGCATCCATCTTTCCCAGCTGTCTGTCTCCTCTGTCCCTGAGCTCCCTGCTCTCTCTCACATTTGTACCTTCCTTGTTTGCTTAGCCAGTCTCCTTGTTACTTCTTTGATTTTGGTCTGTGATGAAGGCCCTCAGACCTGTCAACACCTGCTACCCCATCTGTCTCACTGTTGTAGCTTTTATACTCTTTGAAATGAAACTCATAGCTAATATAAACTGGATACACTAACTGTCCCCTAATAGAGGAAACCAAAGTAACGGCCAGTGTATAATCTGACAAGATTGTGTTTATTATACGAGTGCCTGAGTATGATAAGCTCAGGAGATAGAACCTTCCGTTCAGGCTGGATGGCACCTCACAGGTGGCCACCAGTTGTGTTCTACAATGGTAGACAAAACTGAGACAAGCTCTCAGAGAGCTGCCACCCAGTTGCAAGCAAACAGTGTCTACTGTTTGTGTCTGTTGCTTTAATCCTTATTCTTCCTTAGATTGTCATAACATGTTTTTGTGTTTGTGTCATGTAGTTATCTAACAGGTACTCCATACAGCTGAATACTTCGGTAGTTTTTAACTTCTAGAACTGCTGTATTTAACATTTATCCAGTACACAATAAGGAAAGCTTAACGAAATATATTTGTACTTAACATTTAATATGCCTGGGCTTTGGCAACTTTGGATTTAATTTCAACTCAGTGTACCACCTATTAAAAGATCAAAAGGAAATCCAGATGATGCAGTTGTTAGAAGGATTTTAACCCGCTGTTCTATATAGAGTACAGTGTGCATGTTTGGCAGTGCAGAGTACTGAGAGTGACTAAGCTGAAGCTCAGATCCAGGTGCTGCCTGCCTTATCCTAGATAGAGTTCACCAGACCTTTCCCAGCTCCCACTGTTGGCTTTGATGCTAAAAGGCAGCTCTTAGAGACATTTAAATTTAAGTTATGGTTGGTGCTTTTTTTTATTTTTGAAACTATTGATATATAACAGGAGTCATAAAAATGTGATTATAGTCAAAAATTTCTACATATGATGTGGACATATAAGATATATTAGGTATAAGATTAAAATGCACTAAGTGCAAATTCCATGTTTGTCTTCTGTTCACAAAAATTTCAACTTTGTAGGTGCAAGCAAAAAAGAAGAAAAGCGGTGAAGAGCGAGAGAGAACAACAGCAAGTATCCTATGTTTTCATAGACAACAGCAGGCCTACTGTTCTTTAATGAAACACTGATTCAGTACCAGGGAGATGTGATGTCTGTCTCCTTTGCTTACTGGATAGGAGAAAATCCAGCTGGCTTAGGAAGGGAAGCAAGCATCCCGACCCCTTGCAGCATCTTACTGTTAAAAGTAGAAGTTCAGAGCTGGGCAGAGTGGTGCACACCTTTATTCCCAAAACTCTGGAGACGAAGGCAGAGGCAGGTGGATCTCTGAGCTCAAGACTGGTCTACATAGTGAGTTCTAGGACAGGCAGAACTATATAGTGAGACCCTATTTTGAGGGGGGAAAAAAGAAAAGAAATAGAAGTTCAAGGGGCTGGTGAAATGACTTAGTGTGTACAGGAACTTGCTGACAACCTGACTTTGATCTCTGAGATACTAGTTGTCCTCTGACCTCCATGTGCACCAAAACACACATATACACACAAAATAAATAAAAATAGAATTAGAAAATGATACAATTTATATATTTAAGCACACACATATATTATCCAACTTATGTTTGACTTTCAGTTTTATTTTTCCTTGTACAAGTGTTTGCTTGAGGATATATGTATGTGTGTATCATGGAGTGCAAAAAAGCATAGGATCCTCTATGACTGGAGTTTTATAGGTGCTAGGAATTGAATCTAGGTCCTTTGCAGGAGCAGCAAGTGCTCTTTACCACTGATCCAAATTTCCAACCCCTATTTAACTTTCTTAAGCTATAATAAAATATGGTAATTACCTCAGTTTTTTCTTTTTTTGTTGTCTTTTTTTGGTTTTGGTTTTTGGTTTTTCAAGACAGGGTTTCTCTGTGTAGCCCTGGCTGTCCTGGAACTCACTCTGTAGGCTAGGCTGTCCTCGAACTCAGAAATCCGCCTGCCTCTGCCTCCCAGGTGCTGGAATTAAAGGCGTATGCCACCACTGCCCAGCTTACCTCAGTTTTCTAAAAGAAATTATTTACAGGTCAGCCAAACCTAGAATAATAAAAGACTTCTAAAAATATTGGCTGCAATGTGAAATATACTAGAAGTGGCTACAGGGAATGAGTAACTAATTACCATATTCTTTTTAAAACAGCCCTGCTATTATGCAAATTGATAGATAGGAAGGGAAAGAAGAGGGTTTAAGGAAAGGGAGTATATCCAAATGAGACATAGGCCAAAAAAACGAAAATAGCTTATAACCTTCAGAGAGTAAATAGTACAGACCATCTCTATGAGGTATTGTAAGGCTCCTCTGTCTGAGTATCAGAAGTGGCTTTTGAAGGCACTTTCTTGAGAGGTAAAAAAAGAATGAGAACATTTTCATTTTTATGTCCAGGTTAACCATTTCCTAGAACTTTATAGGTCTTAATATAAGGGCTGCCTCTGAAACACCAGCTTTACTTGGGTATACATGATTCTGAATCACTTTTTGTATTTTGTGACCATAGTTATATGAAACATTTTTTTCTGAGTGAGAAAATAATTTGGGTAGCTGTTTTGAGCTGTAGTTTGTTTGTTTGTTTGATTGATTGATTGATTAGAAAAACATTTGGCTAGGTCTAGTGTAGACTTCAGCATTCTTGTCCGTTGTAGTGATGTATGTATCTCCACTAGTACGGTCTAGTTCTTCAAGATGCAATGAATAGAGTATGAGATAGGTAGAAGTGTCTATGTGGAGAACGGAGTGAGTAGCTAAAGAAGGCCACCCCATGGGCCTGTGGATGAAACTCAGTGGGAGTGTGCTTGTGGTGGGTTCTTACCAGCACCACGGTAAATAAGTGCTCAAATTGAAGGTCTTTGGCTTCTTTGTGAAATTGTGTTTAAGTGTGTGCTTTTAAACCGAAAGCTCTCGGACCAGGGGTTGAGGGGAGGGCTGGCTGTTCCTTGGTGATAAGTAGTAGACGAGAGGGAGCTCTCCCTTCCTTACCTGGGCTCTAGCCTCTTTTGAAGTATCTGCTTCTTGAAATTATGCCTTCTGCGGCAGAAGCATTCAAAGGACGTGGGGCTCTGCAGATTCTAGCACCCTTTAATCCACTAACAGTTTGACCACTTTTCCTAGGCAGCAATTTCCCTGTAAAAATTAGGCATTTAGTTTAATGTTGTGATGTGTGCCTGTAATCCTAGCATCTGGGGTTCAAGCTCATTCTTGGTGACAGCATATTCAAGGACAGCCTGCCCTATATGAGACCCTATCTCAAAAAAAAAAAAGGCGGGACGGGGGGAGCTGGAGAGATGGCTCAGAGGTTAAGAGCACTGCCTGCACTTCCAGAAGTACTGAGTTCAATTCCCAGTAACCACATGATGGCTCACAACCATCTGTAATCGGTTCTGATGCCCTCTTCTGGTGTGTCTAAAGACAATAACAGTGTACTCACATATATAAAATAAATAAATCTTTAAAAAAAACCATATATTTTATTGAATAGAATATACTTTTCAGTATATCAATATTTTATATTAATGAATTGGTATTAATAACTAATGTAGTGTTCCAACTTAAACATATTATGTCCTTAAAAACCTGCCATTTCAATAAAGCAGGTGTGCCTTGCTGCATGTGTCTTTCCTGTGTCAGAGCTTTTCGTTTAGAAACTGTATAAAATGAAATGTAGCAATGGGTAGCGTGCTGCAGTAGAATGTTCTCTGTAGAAGTTTCTGTTGGGAGCTGCTATTGACTCAAGAGTTTTTCCCTTGTCTTTGAGACCCAGCAAGAACTCCTCGTCCCCATAGTTGTGGTTGTTGAGGCTTTTCTAGTGTGCTTGCTTCTGTGGTTGTTTATAGTAAGTAGCTTAGGTGTGGAAGTGATGGGATTCTTAGTTGGCACGGTTTGAAATGGGCACAGTAATAATGCCTGCCATGGAATTGTCTTTACAGGACAAAGCCAAAAAGAGAAGGAAGCATAAGAAGCACAGCAAGAAGAAGAAAAAGAAGGCTGCCAGTTCAAGCTCAGACTCACCGTAGCGTCAGGAAGACCAGGGTCCTTACAGAGTGCAATGTCAAAGGAGCTCTCAACTGTGAAGATGATGACATACTTAGTAACGTGCATGAATTCCCTTGTTTTTAGACTTGTCCTGGACTAGTCAGTAGCCACTTGGATTCCGCTGTGTGAAGGGCCATGATTGTTGCCTGCTGCTTGAACACCTTATCCTCTTCCAGTGTTTGGTGACTCTGGGAGATAGTACTTTGCAGTCATACTAGTGGTTAAGATATTTGGAATAAAGCTAAT
>NW_022196901.1:441946-444273 GCF_008632895.1 Mastomys coucha
GCCTGTTAGTTTACCTGAGTTCAAAGTTCTCTAAAATGAAGTCTGAACTTAAGAGATTTGGCATCTCAAGTAGCAAATGCCTATAACCCCAGCATTTGGGAAATGGATAAAGGAAGAAAAGTACAAAAAGCAATGACTATCTCTGCCTTCAAAACAAACAAACAAACAAACAACCCAGATTCTCCTGCAGAGATACATCCATGAGCCACCAAGCCTGGATATTCTAGGAACTGAGTAAGGCAAAAGTGATAAACCCCAAACCCTGAGGAATGACCTTCTTACTTATAAAGTCATTGTTTTTTCCTTTACTAAAATTAAATTTAATGGATAAAGACGATACATTAATGGGAACCTTGTCACAATTCGACATGTGAACATATGTAGTGTGTACATCAGGTTACAACTGTCTCCTCAAACATTTCTCTCTCTGGTGACAACATCCCAAATGCTTTCCTGCAGCTTTTTGAATTATAAACTACCTCTCACTGTCTATAAGTGGCCCACTTTGCAGTAGTACAGGGCACTTTCTGTTTGATCTAACTGTGACTTAGTAGCCATTCATCAGCCTCTTCGTTTCCCGTGTTTACCTTCTCTATCAAGAACCAATTTTAGGGCCACGATTGCCTCAAGAAATGTGATTACCTAAACAAAATCCCCTGCAACATATGAGAGAAGAGAAATATTTCCTGACCTCCACACCCTCAACTATATAGTTCATCTGTCTGTCCATCTCACATACACACACACACACACACACACACACTAATTTTAAGAGAATAACTCCCACCCCCTAAATTCATCAAAGCATAAAGGTAGTTGCTTATAATCTCAGCTTCGTGGGAGTCTGAAGGGTGAGAATGAAAAACTCAAGGTTAGCCTGGACAATTTAACAAAACTACATCAAAATCAAACAGGGCTGATGATGTTAGTTAGCTCTGAACCCAGGCCCCAGTACTGGAAATGGAAAGAGAAGGGGGGTGGAAGGGACGGGGAGGGAAGGAGGAGTGTAACACTGATGATTTGATACTGAAATGAAAACTCAGGAATATCTTAAAAACTTTTTAGAACTCCACTATTGTTAATCCAATTCCTTATTAATGTTTAAGGTGTTTCTAAGATTATAGGGAAACTAAGGTATCCTCAAATATAAAATTTTGAAAGATGGAGGTTAGACAATCATGAATTCAAGGTCAGCTTCTACTATGTATCAAGTTTGAGGCTAGTCTAGACTACATAAGACCCTCTCAGTTATAAAATAGATAAAAACATTCTGAGAACACCTATCCCCTTCTGAGGTGGGTTTGACTACATAAGACCCTCTCAGTTATAAAATAGGTAGAAACATTCTGAGAACACCTATCCCCTTCTGAGGTGGGTTTGACTACATAAGACCCTCTCAGTTATAAAATAGGTAGAAGCATTCTGAGAACACCTATCCCCTTCTGGGTTTGGGCTGGTGATGTAAACCTGTAACAGCAGCTACTTGGGAGGGCTGGGCCAGGATGGGTTGTAAAGTTAGTCAAGGCTAGCCTGGTTGACTTAACCAAGATGATTTCAAAGATGGAAAGGTTGAAGTGTACAGCTCAATTGCTAGGCATGGGGTTTCATAGCAAAATAAATAAATAAATTCAGATGTAAGACTTAGAAGTTTAAAAATGTGTTTGTTGCTAATGGGTTGATTTATGCTTGTAAACCCAGAATACAGGAGACTAAGATGGAGGACAGTGGACAGGCTGACAGTTGATAGCCAACGTGGTCAGCCAATCAGGGTTGCATAGCAAGAACATGCCTCAAAAAAAAAAAAAATGTTGGGTACAGGAGCTCACACCTATAATCCTATCACTAAAACAGTGTAATCCAGAGGAACACAAATTAAAGGCTGTCTTCAGCTATATAACAAGCTTGGGGCCAACCTGGGTTCGGGGAAGGGGAGTACAGAATATAAACAGACCTGTTAGAGTTAAGGCCACCATGTGGGTTTGCATTCAGAACCTGTGGCAGAGCAGAGTCTAAGAGGTTCTGACTGAGGCCCTATGTAGAAATAAGGGCAAACAGGCACATCAAAATTGTCCCTGAAAGTACAGAGGTGACATTTCTCAGGCATGCCATAGAAGGAAACCTCTCCCAGTTCATAGTCCAGGAGAACACCAATGCTTGTGGCTCTTGCGGCCTTCAGCTGAGAGTCTGGGTCAGCTCCTGAGACACTGAAGCTGTCCCCCTGCCAGACAATCCTCCAGCATCCCAGGCTGCCTTTCCCGGAAGGAGAAGTCAACTTTGCTAATACCAATAGCCCACTCTGGCTTCTTTCCTACCTGCACCTCCCAGAA
>NW_022196901.1:445360-464037 GCF_008632895.1 Mastomys coucha
GCCTGTGCCATCAGGCTGGGAATAAAGGTCTGGCCCCAGGTGGGCTTCCTTCTGAAGGTTGGCTCTGGCGTGCCCTTTAGGGACAATCAGACTCACCTGTCCTGTAGTTCTCACAGTCCCTCTTGGAAACAGCTGTCACCCCACTGATGTCTCCAGGGTTTCCCAGAGTGGTGAAAACCATCTAAGTTCTTTCTGGTTTTGCACTGGATAATTCCAGCTGCCAGCAAGGTCCTTTGCACGCACCCACAGCTAGTGACAGCTCTGGTGGCCAGCTACTCTCTGGACTCTGGCAACTCACAGTTGGTTTGAGTAAAAAAAGGAATTTTTTGAACAATCTGCTCTGGGCCACCCATCAGGATCACAGCAGAAACGATACCTTATGCTTTCCATACACGTTTATGCAAAAGATGCAAGGCATGAGAACTCCACTCAGACAAAATCAGAGTTTCCTAGGAGTGGGAGGGGTGAGGGGCAGGGAAGAGAGAAGTGAGAGCTTGTGTTTGTTTTTTGAGACAGGGTTTCTTTGTTTAGCCTTGACTGTCCTGGAACTTGCTCTATAGACCAGGCTGGCCTCGAACTCACAAAGATCTGCCTGCCTCTGCGACTTTAGTGCTGGTGTTAAATGTGTGCACCACTATTGCCCAGCTACCTTCAGGCTTTTAGTGACAAAAACATGTTCCTAGGAGGTTTCTTAAGTTTTCCTGCTTAAAGATACCTAATGTAAGCTAAAAAGTTTAAAGGATATATTATATCACTCTTCCCCCCCAATTTCTTTTCAAAATTGATGTTTATCCAAATGCTAGAAAAGCCTATTGGGTCATTTGTTTGTCACTTTCCTTGAATGTACAAGGGCAGGTTATGGGCTATTCTAGAGTATGACAGCCACAATTTTTAAGAAGCAGCTGTTTGTTAGACTATGGAAGGTAGAAAATAGGTGATTTGGAATGTTGTGTCTTTTTCAGAGTCTGTTGATTGAGACACACATTTCATGGTGTTTGGTGACCCTTGCAGTCTCCTAATAGACATAAAATCAATATTTATGGGGTGTTGCCCCTTATGTTAGTTCCATGGTTATAATGATGTATAAGTTAATAACATACCTTCTCTCCTCCACCAAACCTGCCCTTTTTCTTGGGTGATTTTTATGCGAATTTTACAAACATGGCACATCTCTTAAACAGTGGCACTGTGATAGAGGCCAGAGAGTGATGAAATCTCTAGAAATGTCAGCTCCACACCAGGGCTAGCTTCTTTGGTCACTTGGATTCCTTTGTTTGCTCATAACTGTTTTAGTGCCCAAAAGTATCCAGACTTTATCCAATATGTCCTGAATGCACCTGTTCATCTTCCAACTGAGAACATTCTGTCTGGTTGCTGGGGAGTTGCCATGGCCACATTCTGTTTGGAGTTGAAGTGTTAGTACCAGCTTGGGACACAAGCTTGGAGGTGAACTATTTGGGAAAGCAGTGAGCTGAAGCCACTCTGATGGAGCAGAGGGCTCTGAAGAAGCTGGTGGAACCCATCAGGAAAACTGTCAAGAGCTGTAAGTACTTAGCAGATTCCTAACACTGCTTCAGGACCTTGATTCAGTGAGAGGTTGGTTGATGGATTCGTCAGGATTTATTAGATAAAAAGAGTCTGTTTCTAATGACTTTGTTCATTTAAAAAAAGTACAGCTACACATGGGTGGCCGTGCCTTGAATTCCAGCACTCAGGAGGGAAAAGCAGGTGGATCTCTGAGTTTGAGGCCAGCCTGGTCTACATAGTGAGTTCCTGGACAGCCAGAGCTACATAGTGAGACCCTGTCTCAAAAAAGGGGTGTGAAATGGTGTTAAGTGGCTGAAGAGATGAGTTGGTACATAAAGGACCTGCTATACAGTCTGATAAACCTGAGTTCAGTCTCAAACTGGGAGTGCTAGCTCACACCAGTATTCCTAGCACTTAAAGAGGATAGACACGGGGGCTGGAGAGATGGCTCAGTGGTTTAAGAACACTGACTGCTCTTCTAGAGGTCATGAACTCAAATCCCAGCAACCACATGATGGCTCACAACCATCTGTCATGAGATCTGACGCCCTCTTCTGCTGTGTCTAAAGATAGCTACAGTGTACTTAACATACAATAAATAAATCTTAAAAAAAAAGGGGGGGTAGACACAGAAAGATCAGAAGTTCAAGGTCATCCTCGATTCTATGGAGTTCAAGGCAAACCTGAGCTACAAGAGATACACAATAACAATTTGAGTCTAATAGAGGATCTATCTATCTATACACCATCAGTATAACCAAAAGTGTTGGTAGAGACATACTGCCACCTAGGTGAAGGAAGTCTTAGAGGACAGACTGGATAGTCAGACTTTTCACTCCAACATTAAGATAGAGTGACTAAATGTTGCAGCTCTGAAGTGAAGGGTCCCCTACACAAGTGCTATAACTCTGCTCTAGCAGGGAGTGCTTTCCACAGCGAAAGTGTTATAACTTGAATAGGAGGTGTCCTGGCAGTTGGGAGCCAATGAATACCACAAAGTCACACTGCACAACAAGCCTCATGTGAGGTTTATTGGGAGGGGAAAACCCAGGAGGGTGGCTGCCTCTGCTTGCACAACAGGCAACAGGGAACTAGGCAGAAGCAGAGGTTTCCGGGGTAAGGATTGGATACCTTGCCGAAAGCAAGAGACGCTATGGACTGCATCTCTGATCCACTCCTGGCAAAGGGAGGGAAAAGTTTAATATTTGCCCTTGTGGATCCAAATCTTTGGTTCTTGGTGTTCATGAGTTTTTAATAAATTTCAATCAAGATTTAAAGGCAGGACCATCTCTAGGCATTTGTGAGACAAAACATGCCAG
Organism: Mastomys coucha; assembly: GCF_008632895.1. Lineage (NCBI taxonomy): Eukaryota > Metazoa > Chordata > Mammalia > Rodentia > Muridae > Mastomys > Mastomys coucha. The sequence goes on from NW_022196901.1 coordinate 448,207, forward strand.
TGTGTGCATAGTTTGCATAAATCTTTCCTAATTAGCTCTGCATGGAAGGTTTAGAAGCTGCACTGCAATAGCAACAATCCAATCACTGCTTTCTCAAGTAAAAAGATATAGAACTTACTGGGCAGTGGTTAGTAAAAGGGATAATACAAGGTGAGCCTAGAAGTATACTGTTCATAGTTCTAGAAGCTGCCAAGTCGAAACCAAGGGAGATTGAATGACCCGCTTTTGAGCTGGTAGGTTATAGGAGTACCAGACACAACCACTTCAGAAAAGGCACCATCTTCCTAAAACTGTCACATTGGAGGGGAGGATTTCAACATATAGCAGGGGGTACCCACTCAAACCATACCACATATATGGCTTTATGTTGACTAATATAAGCATTACTACCCAAGACACATGAGGCAAGACACACTTTACAAAACCAGACCCAAACTGCTAAACAATGAAAGACTGAGGAAAATTGAAAATGCTCACAGATTAGAGGACATTGAGCACTAGCTATGCTATTCTGGACTGGATCTTGACACACTAAAAGGCCTTTAGTGGGAAAGTTGATAAGATACAATTACAGCCTATCATTAGACTAGTATGTAGTGATCAGCTTTGAGCAAGTGCCATAGTTACATAAGCTTCAACTGCATGAAAAGGATATAGGAAGAAAACTCTCTACTCCCTGTGTCTCTTACTTAAATCTGAAACCTCCAAAAAATGTCCAAGCCGGTCAATTATTCATTTAAAGCTTACTTAACTTGGGTGTAGCAGTACACACCTGTCATCCCTGCTCTTGGGAGACTAAGATAGGATCATGAGCTCCACCCCCCCCCCAAAAAAATCCAACCTGTTCATGAATATAGCATCCCTGCATCAGAAAAACCCATCTAGGTGTCTTCTTCCCTCAGGGCAGCTGAATCCCTATATGATCCAGCCTGTCAATTCACTTATAGTGCTCTCTTGACAAATACCCAACAAAGACCATGTGTGCATGGGCTTATCTTGGCTCACAATTTAAGGAGACATGGCAGCAAGCAGGTGAGGCACCTGGTCACATTGCACCTACAGTTGGGAAAGAGATGAACGCTCAGCTTGCCCTTTGGAATGGCACCGCCCACATTTAGGGTGGGCCTTCCCACCTCATTTAACCCAGTCCAAAAATTCATTTGTCTCCTAAGTAGTTCTAGATCCTGTCAAGTTGATGTGTAATGGGGAGACACCTATGTAGTTTGTCGAAGGTATCTACAGCATACCAAAGAACCAAGTCTACCTGGGTGAAACAGTGAGTTTATTTAGGAATGCAGGTGAGGGATCTTACAGGAACATGGTTGACTCAAAGGCAGCTGTCTCACCAAAACACCCATTCTAGTATGGACAGTGACTGAAACCTGCATCCCCTAGTGCTCCTCCCAGAAGCCTTGTTATTTAATAAAGATCCTGTGATACATTGGTTATAGAAGCACCAAAATAATAACATGCTACTGCCATTGCTCTTGGCTTCCAACAGAACTTGATGGTAAGCCCTGTTGCTGAAGACACTCCACACTTTGGTCACAGGACTTAGAGAAATCAGGCTGGAATAGCTGGATGCTTCCTGCTGGCTAGAAGGTTCTATTCAAATTTCAGAGGGTGGAAAGCTATCACCACTCTTAACTAGCTGAGAATATTAAGAGTTACAGTAACAGCTGACCTGATAAGATCTGTCCACTGGTGCAGTAATGGCATGGGAGCTTTGGGGAGAACCATTTTCTAATTGCAGTCAAGGCCTGCTCCAGAGGCTGGGACACATTCCTGGTATTGTGCACTTGATCAAGAGCTGGTGGCAGGGAGATCATAGTACCTAAAGGGAAACCCACTGCTTCCATTTGACTAAGTGGACATGGTCAAACCACTTTCTAACTACTTAATGTTTGCTTAGAATTAGTGCTGTTCTTGGTCTCCATCATAAAAGCTATAGCAATAAGCAGCAGTTATGTAGAGATTCCCAACTGGTCAAAGTTCTGAAATAATCACAATGGACTGCTCAGCTAGGCTCCAGAAGCATTGCATTGCAGGAGTGAAGAGACAGAAGGAATGATGAGTCAGAGGATGGGGGAAGGTGCGTCACAAATGGCATCTTTACATTGCCATTGCACCAATGAACTCGTGTAGCTCTGGTTACCTACACAAGACAAGAGTGAGGCCTATTAACATTTCATCATGGAAAAGGGAAAGGCTCGTGATCCCCCCCCCCCCCGGGACTACTGATAGTTAAAGGCTGGGGAAGGGTATCCCTTTCTTCAGTGGAATAGCCATTGGGAACTACCCATGCGCCTTTGGAGGTAAACAGCCTCGCAGGCAGTGGGGCAGATACACAGGACACGAAAGTGGGAAAACATGGGAGGCTGGGTGAGAGTAATGGCAGATGAGAAAAATTAAAATGTGTTACATACATGAAACTGTCAAAGAACGAAAACAAACATTGGCATCCCAGGTGGTGCACAACTTGCAGGCAGTGGGATAGTCCAATCCCAAATGCCTGTTACCACTTACATAACCTTGGGGAATGGTTTAAAAACAGGTTTCAGGAACTTCCTCAAGACTTCTGCTTCCTGAACCTTGTCAGTTGCATTTTCTTCCTTGGTTTGAGTGACCCTTCCTCCAAGAGGGAATGGTTCAGGTCAGAGGACATGGCAATGTGACAGTTGACAACTGAAATTGCCCTCCCATCATAGGGCCTCATTTTCACTGCTTTAGCAGAAACAGTCATAAAAATCTCATTGTATTCTTTTATTTTTCCTGAGCTAGGGTGTCAATGTGTAGCCATGACTGGCCTGAAACTCTCTCTGTAGACCAACCTGGCCTTGAACTCACAGAAATCTACCTGCCTCTGCCTCCTGAGTGCTGGGATGAAAAGCCTGTATGTCCATACCAGGCAAATTTCACTAATTTTAAAGGAAGGCTTCTTAGACCTCATTTCTCTAGTGAAAAATCAAAGTCACATCGCTGGAGGCAAACACCCATGCCTGTTACGCTAGTACTTGGAAGACTGAGGCAGTAGATCAAGAATTTCAGGCCACCCTGGACTCCATGGTGAGATATTGTCTCAAAAAAAAAAGTGTGTATGTGTGGTGGACAGGTTTTTATGATCTTTTTTTTTTTTCCCCTGAGACTGGGTTTTTCTGTGTAGCCCTGGCTGTCCTGGAACTCACTCTGTAGACCAAGCTGGCCTTGAACTCAGAAATCCGCCTGCCTCTGCCTCTCAACTGCTGGGATTAAGGTTTTTATGATCTTGTAGCAGAATACAAATTGCTGGTCTTCCATTCAAAAAATCATTTCAAAGCCGGGCAGTGGTGGCACATGCCTTTAATCCCAGCCTGGTCTACAGAGTGAGTTCCAGGACTGCCAGGGCTATACAGAGAAACCCTGTCTCGAAAAAGCCAAAACAAAACAAAACAAAAAAAAATTATTTCAAGAATGTATTGTGAAAGTAGTTGTCCTTAAATCCAAGTTTGGTTATCAGCCAGAATTGTTTGGCAAACTTTGCCTTGTCTGTAAGATCTGACAGCATGCCTCAGCATGGGCCCATCTGCTGCCTCAGAATTCAGAAGCTCCAAGCCTTCAAGTTGCCTTGTAGGTAAGTGCCTGGCCCTTCGACAGACTGAGGCCAGGTGACACCTCCACTTTGGATATTAATCACTCAGCACCTTCCCCACTTGAATATCTCTTCCTTTGGTTTTTGATTTACTGTACTTCATTTATTTAATTCTTCACACTTGTTTTAGGTTCTGGAGAGCAAACATGCTAGGCAAGTGCTCTACCACTGAGCCATACCACAGCTCCTTAATGTATCTCTTAACAAGTCGGCAACAGCCTTGAGGGCAGGAGTCTGTCTGTATCTGCTCACTGGCTCATGGGTGTCCTTTAAGACACTGAACAAAACTTAGCTGTTAGATCCTTTTTCAGGGCTGCACTGGTATAGTTGATATTATATTAAGAAACGAGATTTTTATTTGGTCTACAAAATAAATGTTATTAGGCACCTTTGAAATTGCTTATTCTCTATCTAGATTACCAGCCACTATCCTAGGAACAATGTTCTTCAAACCACATAGAACCCCACACATAAATTGAATACTTGCCATACATTTACTGCTGTCTTGTGGGTAACCTAAAATCATCCCAAAGATAGTATTAAAATAGTTCTTTCTCCTCACCTTCTTCCACAAATAGGAAGAAAAAAATTAAAAAAAAAAAAAGACAAGCAGCTTTCACTGTATTTTATTTCTTTCAAGTAACTGTTGAGTCACTGTGGGATTTGACTTTGCTTGGCCCATGGAAAATGGCAGTATTAGTAGGTGTGACCTTGGAGTAGGTATGGCCTTGTTGGAGGAAGTGTGTCACTCGGGTGGGCTTTGATGTCTTATGCACAAGCTTCATTCAGTGTAGAAAAGGGTCTCCTCCTGGCTGCCTTCAAATCAAAATGTTAAAACTCTCGGCTCCTCCAGCACCAAGTCTGTCTGCACACTGCCATGCTTCCCACCATGGTGATAATGGACTGAATCTCTGAAACTGTAAGCCAGCCCCAATTAAATGTTGTCCTTATAAGAGTTGTCTTTGTCCTGGTGTGTCTGCACAGCAATGAAACCCTAATTAAGATGATCCCAGAATTAGACACTCTGAGACTGAAGGAGCTGAGGTCACTCAGGACAGTACTCAGCTGTCCCTAGAAGAAGGCACAGAAGAGTCAAGTCTTAGCAGTTTAGGATAAGAAATGGAAATGGGCTAAAGAAGTGTTTCTGTGTTTAAGAGCACTTGCTGCTCTTGCAGAGGACCCAGGCTCAGTTCCCAGGTGGCTCTCAACCATTTGCAATTAGTTCCCAAGGATCTGGTCCCACCTTCTGGCCTCCAATGGCACTGCACATAGGTGGTACAGATACAAATGCCAGAAGACACCCGTGTATGTAAACACAAAACCAAAGTAAATAAATCTTAATAAAGAAATGGAAACAGCGTCCAGATGCTTAAAGCCTAGTGTCCCCAACCCCAGGCCAAATGCCCAGTTTCCGTCCTGGCAGCACCACAGTCACCTACCTGTGTCTAAACATTACTTCCTTTTTAAATTTTTTTTTTTTTTTGGTTTTTCGAGACAGGGTTTCTCTGTGTAGCCCTGGCTGTCCTGGAACTCACTCTATAGACCAGGCTGGCCTCAAACTCAGAAATCTGCCTGCCTCTGCCTCCCAAGTGCTAGGATTAAAGGCGTGCATCACCACCGCCCAGCCTCCTTTTTAAATTTTTTTAAAAAAATTATTTATGTTTATGAATACACTGTAGCTGTCTTCAGACACACCAGAAGAGGGCATCAGATCCCATTACAGATGGTTGAAAGCCACCATGTAGTTGCTGGGAATTGAACTCAGGACCTCTGGAAGAGCAGTCATTACTCTAAACTACTGAGCCATCTCTGCAACCCTAAATATCACTTTCTAAGTCTGTAATGAACCATGAGTGAGTATTTCAAATTTCCAGTTTGAAGGCTGCAGATCTAGTAGAAATAAAACACTACAGACTACTCAGTAACAACCGCACATCATGCCTGGCCAGCTGGCATCATAACTTAATAGCTGCAATTGCTCTTAAACTCAGTTGTTAAATCTACTACTTATTCTTGCTTCTCATTTTACAGTCAAGAAATCTGAAGTTGAATGTCTCATACAACTTTTCTATAGCTTGGTGGGATGCCCTGTTGGAAAGCTTGATAATACTAGGATGGACCGCAACACTTTTCGAGGAGTCCTGCAGAACATATTCGGAATGACTAATGATTTGTTGATGAATAGGGGTAAGAAGTCACAACAAACTAAAATGTGCAAGCCCAAAACTGAATTGGCGTGCATGTCCTCTTCACAAGACTGGACTTAGAATGACACACTGGAGAGGAATAACTGTGGTAGGAGAGTGTTGGAAACAGAACCCAGGATGATTGTGAGGACAATCTCTAATACAAACCCACTAAGGACTTTGTAGCTCACAGCAGGGGAGTTTTGAAAGATAATTACCACTGGATTAAAGAATCTAGTATTTTTTAAGGATAAACAACTTAGGATTTTTAGCCATGAAAGTACACACCATAGATGTGAATCATGAAAGTACACACCACCAATGTAAATCATTAATTGGCTTTTTTTCCCCTTCATAGAAGTGTGTCAGTACAAAAAAATGGTGACTCCTTATAGTCAGATATCTAAAACAGGAAAGGATTAGTGTACCCAGTTAGGTTCTGTACATTTTGATAAGATTTGACACATGCAGGCCCCTGAAAATCATCACCATAATCGAAATATAAATATATCCCTCATCTCAAAAGACAAATTACATTTGAAGTTTTCTATAGGATAAAGTTTCATGGATAACTTTAAAAATTAGGCTGAGCCAGGCAATGGTGGCGCATGCCTTTAATCCCAGCACTTGGGAGGCAGAGGCAGGTGAATTTCTGAGTTTGAGGCCAGCCTGGTCTACAGAGTGAGTTCCAGGACAGCCAGGGCTATACAGAGAAACCCTGTCTCAAAAAATGAATAAATCAATCAATCAATCAAACAAACAAACAAATATTGGGCTGGGAAGACAGCTCAGCAGATAAAGTGGGAGAGAGCCAGTTCCACCGGCTGTCCTTTGATCTCTGACTAACATATTTGTGTACACACACACACACACACACACACACACACACACACTTGCACACACTAGGAATTTACTTTGAAATATTGTGAGTGTTCTACAACAGATTTTTTTCTATCACTTTTTTTCACTTTTTATTTTTAAAAATTAAAATTATCTCATTAATTAGCTCCAAGGATTTTCTTGACCATAATAACTATATAAAACATCACAAATGAAGACTTATTGCTCATTGTGTGGAATGACTCTCCTGATGTAAACATATAGGGGAAAAAAACCCACATTTCCAGTAATTCAGATTCTTTCAAAAGACAACACCAACACACCCCCCCCTCAATTTGTAAGAAAAATTCTATCTAAACAGGGGGCGGGCATTCTAAGACAATTACAGCTACAATACACTTACAGATTCTTTTTCTCTTTCAGTGTTCTTTGTATTTGACAAAGATGGTGATAGCTATGTAAATTTACAAGAGTGGATTAAAGGCTTGGCAGTGTTTCTCCGAGGGACTTTTGAAGAGAAGATGAGATGTAAGAAGGGGGTTATGGCTGGGTGCTATGCCCATCAATCCTGTGTTCCATATGCTAAGGCAGCTATCACTGCAAAAAGGACAGGAGAGAGTTTAAGATAACTAGGAGTAATCATAGCCCTGGAACATAGATTCAGGTCTACCCAAATTCCACATCCTGATGTGGCAACAATTTTGTGAAGTTTCTGTAATAACAAGGCAACACTTTTAAAATCAGTTGGTGACAATATCAGGTGTATGGTCACAGCATGGCAGGGACCTGTTCCAGGCCTTTTGTGCTATCCGATGGCATTCTCAGCTTCTGGGCTGCTGGAAACACTCCAAATGATTTATCCATAGTCATGAGGATGTTAGGTCTCATGCGGAGGTGGAAAATAAATGGCCGTTTAAAGGGGCTTTTCAGTTCCTGCCTCAGGGGACAGGTGGGCGCTGGAGAGATGGCTCAGCGGTTAGGAGCACTGGCTGCTCTTCCAGAGGTCCTGATTCGATTTCCAGCAATCACATGGTGGTTCACAACCATCTGAAATGGGATCTGATGCCCTCTTCTGGTGTGTCTGAAAACAGCCACAGTGTACTCACTTACATAAATGTATTTAAAAAAAAAAAAAGAGTAAGAAAAACCCCAGAAAACCTACATGTGACCCATTTCCTTTACTGAGCCTAGAATGCGTAGCTGTCATTAGAGTGTTTGGCTACAGCCTCAGTTAAGAGCAGCCCTAAGGTCAGGGTGTGACTCTGATCAGCTGACCAGGCTAAGGGTCGGCTTCTGGGCTCAGCAGGAAGCAGGCCTTGAGGTTGGGTCATGCCTGTGTTACACTGGGGTCATTTGTTTTCTTTTCACTGAAGAAAATATGCACTACACTACAGGAAAGCAAGGACGATGCTCAACACACCCTAATAGCCAACACAGTAATATCCTGGTCTTTAGAACGGAGGAGGAGTGGGAGGTAAAAGAACACGGAAGACAATTCAAGCCCAATGAGAGAGTTGTAAATAGGAGGAACACTGAGCATTGGGAAGCTTGTCCTGATCCACACTTCTCCCCAGCAAAAGCTCTAGTCCGCCCCACTCCACCCCTCCCCTCCTGCTCTCCCTCTGCTGCCTGCAGCCAAGGAAATATCCATCCTGTGTGCTTTACTGCTGCTGTAGCTCTGGTCTGCCCCGCTCACTACCCTGCTCCCAGCTCCCCCGCGCTGTCATTCCCATCTCCACCAAGGTAATATCCATTTCTTATGCTCCACTCCAGCTGTCAGGATAACCTGTATAGAAGTCTGGAAACAGAATTAAAAATCATTTTAGACACCAGTTGTCAGGGGAACAAACTGCCTAGATTATCCATTTACTTAAGAAAAGCCCGCAGAGTTCTTCGTAGTTGAGCAAATTTGCATCTCTTTTGCACTTTCACTTGAATTTTGATTTGGGACACTGAAAAGGAAGATGCCTGGAGAACAGAGAGAATACGGTGCTTGCAGCTTTCCCAGAGGACCCCAGTTCGATTCACAGCACCCACACTGGGTTGCTCACAACTGCCTGTAATCTAGCTCTGGGGAATTTAAAACCCTCTGTATTCTGGCCTCTGTAGGTACTTGTGCCAACATGGAATACACTCACATAGACGCATACATATGATTTCCTAAAAAAATATTTCTAAGCTGAAGGTATCTTAACCTTCCTATAACAGCGTTTTGAATAGTCAAATTGCTGACAGTTAATAACTTTTCATGAGGTAATACAGATAGTTTCCACTCTCCGGGGTCTGGGATTGTAGTGCTGGGGACTGAAACCAGGGCCTCACACGGTTTAAAGCACCAACTCTAACCCATCTTCCACTCTACTCCATCTCACAAAGTCTCACTGAGGATCGGACAGCTGTGTCAAGGTCCCTGTGGGAATACAGATTACTGGGAGACATAGTTGTGTGGCTGAGTAGAGCTACATGGTTAAATAGATGACTCTGAGGAGGATGTGTCTTCTCCAGTGCCACTTCCTAAGCCTTCTTACACATTTTAGGAGTTCATGTAGGGAACACGGTTTTCTATGGGAGGCTTGTTCTTCAACATGTATGTTATGCTGTGAAGTGGAAGAATTTAACAGAGATATGCAACTCATCGGACACTCGAGTTTATTTTTTTGGTGTTTGCCAAAACATTTAACTAGACTATTAATAAACTCCAGAAAAGTTACTTCACTGCCACCTTCCCAGGATATGAGTAAGGTCATCTGAGGTGGAAGAGAGGAAAGTTACTCTCAGAGTGAGGTTTGAACATAGGGCAGAAGGGTAGACCCCAAGTAGCTTACCTCATTCATTCTCTAAATGTGTGTGTGTGTAAACCATTTTCCAAAGATACAAAAAAGTATATGGTTCATATTTATAGTCTATATGCAGAAAATACAAACATACTACACACTTAAACACACATATATAAGCATACAAACAAAAGTAGGTCAATACAAATCCACCTCCTTTACCGCAGTTTGCTATCATTTTCAAACTCCAAATCCAGGAACTGTGAGCTGTTCTTTGACCTGCCAAGGGGTACGTCTTAGGGTTTCCATAGAGACACCATGTCCAAGGCAACTCTTATAAAGAGCAACATTTAATTGAAGCTGGCTTTCTGGTTCTGCGGTTCAGTCCATTATTGTCATCTAGGCAGGCATGGTGCTGGAGGAGCTAAGAGTTCTACATCTTGTTCTGAAGGCAAACAGAAAAATGGCTTCCAGGAGGGTCTAGAAGGAGGGCCTTAAAACCTACCCCCACAGTAGTGACGCACCTCCAGCAAAGCCACACCTCCTAGTAGCACCACTCACTCCCTGGGACAAGCACATTCAAACCACCACATAGTATTTCATTGTATGGAAACAAATTTAACAAGAAGCTCTCTGTCATAAAACTTCTGCCATATAATGGATCAGATCAGTAATTGTATATTTACCCTTTATTATCTTATGCTGAAATGACTAATGATATTTTGTTTGTTCAATTTTTGATCCCTACGCCTTATAAAGTCTGTTTTGAAGTTTATTATTTAAGTGGAGATGCTTACATTTCCCGAGAAAAAATTTTTGACATGTTGAAGAGTAGTCTCTTCCAGCACTCTCCTGAAGAAGAGAATGAAGAAGGCATAAAGGATTTGGTAGAAATAAGCCTGAAGAAGATGGTAAGCCTGGGCACCACGCGGCGTTCATGGAGGTATCTGCTGCATTAAGGCTACGTGTGGAGCGAGCAATGGCCGCTTCTCTGCGATGAGCAACTTTCCTGTGGGCAGTTCTCACTTGCTTTCTCTTTGATTTTCTATTCTACCCATTACCCACAACAATGCTTGAGCAATAGACAAGGGATGGCCTCCTGACTAAATAATCATTACGTAAAATAAATGTCAGTTTAATTATTTTAGAAAGCATGATAGTGATATCAGTAGAAGCTTATTAATTTGGGAAGGGGCTCGATTCACTAGATGGAAAACTGCGTGCTACCTTCTGTCTTCACGACCACATTCTTCCAGTCTACCAAGTGCTCATCTCAGCAAAGATAACAGCACAAACCATTTGAGCCTTAGAGAGTGCTGACTGTAGAGCAGGCCTTCAGGGCCCTCTCTAGCATTCGTGCATTTTATCCACAGAATGATTACCTCCACTTTGCAGATGAGAAAAACCGAAGCACAGAAATCATGGTGCAGAATTTATCTATCAATACAGCCTTACAGTAGTGGCTGCTTATACAGGAATAGTGGCGTCCACTCTTATGAGGACCCTAAACTGTTTTGAGTGAGGTTCTGTGAATCCAGGGCAGGCCCAACTAACCACTGACGTTACTCAGAGGCTGAGAGAAGAAAAATTTGGCATGATGGTGCCTGCCTGCAATTCCAGCACTTGGATGTCTGAGGATTGCAAGTTCAAGACCAGCTGGGGCCACACCGTGAACCTGTCTGTGTCTCTGTTCTCTCTGTGTGAGAGTATGTCTTTTAGAAGCCCTAGCTACTGCTCAGGCTGAGTGCAGATGCCTTTTCCACAAGTTGCTCCCAGATTCCGTTCTGGGACGGAAATGGTAATGCCAATGCACCTTATTCTGATGGGCACTTATACTTTCCTCTAAATTATATTCTAAACTTATGTACAAAAATGAAAAATCAAGGTCATCTTCTGCAATCTGAAGTAGCCGTCTAAGGCATTTGTAGTTCACATATAGATTCCCCCTTCCCTGCACTCTACACAACATACTTTTTTTTTTTTTTTCCGAGACAGGGTTTCTCTGTGTAGCCCTGGCTGTCCTGGAACTCACTCTGTAGACCAGGCTGGCTTTGAACTCAGAAATCCACCTGCCTCTGCCTCCCAAGCGCTGGGATTAAAGGTGTCCGCCACCACCACCTGGCAATAAGAGGCCTTTTGAGGAATAAAATTATGCTAAAAAGAATCTGAGACATATTACACTTATTTAATTGCAAAGAGGGCAGTAGGTTTATATAGTTCCCCCATATTTTGCATTATTCCCCAATTCCAGTGTGTGTAATTGACAGGGCTACATTGTGTATAGCTAAGGTGACTCTGGTTAGAATAAATCAGTGACTTCTATTCTAAATCCCCATAGATTTGTGTAAATAATGTCTTCAGGAGAATGAGCTGATAGTTTTTCTTAGCAGTCTAGATAGCTAGTTTTCCATGGTAAACTTAAAAGACTTTATCATTCATCCCTAAATCACCTTTCTCTCTAGGATTATGACAATGATGGCAAGATCTCTTTTGCAGACTTTGAAAAAGCAGTGAAAAAAGATGGACTTTTGTTGGAGGTATTTGGACCATGTTTACCAGATGCAAAGGTGGAGTTACAAATACTAAGAGCTTAAAGTAGATGAGGGAAACCTTTTATTAAAAGTGTAGAACGTGTGTGTGTGTGTGTGTGTGTGTGTGTCCTGGATAGTTTTATGTCAACATGACACAAGCTAGAGTCATCTGAAAGCAGGGAACCTCAGCTGAGAAAATGTCTCCATAAGGTCCAGCTGTAGGGCATTTCTCAGTGATTGATGGAAGAGGGCCAAGACCATTGTAGATGGTGTTGCCCCTGGGCTGGTGGTCCTGGGTTCTGTAAGAACACAGACTGGGCAAGCCATGAGAGCAAGCTAGTAGCAGCACCATCCCAAGGCCTCTGCCTCAGCTCCTCCCTCTGAGATCCTGCTCTGTTTGAGTTCCTGTCCTGATTTCCTTCAGTGATGGCTTAAGGATGTGGAAGCAAGTGTAAGCCAATGGACCCTTCTCTCCCCAGCTTGCTTTTGGGCATGGTGTCTCATCATAGCAGTAGTAACCCAATCTAGGACAAGCCACAATGTTTGTGTGGAGGTCAGAGGACAATTTGTAGGAATCTGTTCTCTCTTCCCACCACCTGGATCCCAGGGAACTGAACTCAAGTAGTCAGGTTTCAAAGCAAATGCTTTTACACACTGAGACATCTCACTGGCCCAATTAAGGAAAAATTTTAAAGGATTAGAAAATAATACACAATAGCCTCTTACCTTGGTAGCTTCAGCCCATTGCCAAATTGAAGGCAATCATAAAGTCATTAGTCTCATTCCAGTTCGGGCTAGGTGACATTACTGACTATGTCAGTTATTATAGCTAAAAGACTTTGACTTGTTACCTCTTTGGCTATACATAATTCCTGTCTTCTGTAAGTATGGAGACACACTTTACCAAACCCAAGCCAGAGTATCTTATCTTACTCACATGATAGAACACTGAATAACGAATAGGTTGAGCAAGTATATAAAGTGCTAGAACCATGACCTCTTCCAGTCAACCAATGTGTAAACAGCTTTTAATCTGAGGCGATAAATGGCTGATGGGAGAGACAGCTCAGTTACTGCAGGGCTTCCCAGTAAGCAGAAAGCCCAATCTCAATTCACAACACTCATGTAAAAAGCTGGGCATGGTGGGGTGTGCTTGTAATCCCAGCACTGAGGAGGCAGAGAGGCAGGAGGATCCTGGGACTTCTTAGCTAGCCAGCGTAGCCTAATTGGCAGGTGCCAGGCCCCACATTGACACTGCAGTGTGGTCTATGTACCTTCACTGCTGGGAATGCCTACAGAAGCCCCCTGCTTCCTCTTTCTCCTTCCCTGCTTGACACGGCACATGCTTCCTTCTTTACTCTCATGGCCACTCCTGTGTATGTTGGTGAAGGTGAGTCATCAAACACTCTTCTCACACTCACAGACCAGGGCCCTGACGTACAGAGAGACACACTCAGCACTTTGTATCTGAGTGGCCTGATTCGCATAACGTTTGTTCTGCCCGGCTCTGTGTGTCATAGGCCATTAATATGTGTCATTTACCTGTGATTTCAGCACAGCCATCTGTGTACTCATCTCTCATGCATGCAGAACCTAACCCCTGGAAAGCCATGCTGGCAAAGCTGATCAGTTTACCATGGCCACAGAAGCAAACCTTACTCCACATGGCCAGATACAATTCACTGAAGGAAGCCCCCTAAGGACGAGAAATGACATGCACATAGCACACAGTGTAGCATGTGCCTTCTCAGTTTATTTTTTCCCAGAAAAGAAAATGGAAATAGCCTGACAAAATTACATGGTGGTACACTGACAGAAGTACAAGTACAGATATGCTGACAATGTAGAAATCTAGAATTTCCAAAATTAGCTTTTACATCAGCATAGTCGATGTAAGTTAATCTTAGAAGTTACATTATGTTTGTTTCTTTTTTTAAAAAGTGTTTCTAATATTGACTTTGTTCTAACATTTTATTGACATTTTTTCTTTACAGACCTGCTTTCATTTTGAAGCCATGGTATTCAAAAACAATCCCCCTGCTAGTTTTTGAACACAAATTGCTCAATACTTGAATTAAAATGAGACTCTGATTGCCTTTATTTGCATTACCTATTTTTATATTTGTTTCGATCGATTTATATATTTTGTGAACTAATATGGTATGAAAAGAACAGTCTCCAGGACAGCCAGGGCTATACAGAGAAACCCTGTCTCGAAAAACCAAAAAAAAAAAAAAAAAAAAAAAAAAAAAAAAAAAAGAAAAGAACAGTCTCTGCCACACTGCGTGTAGATTCAAGAAAGATGGAAACATTTGCAAACAGTTTAAGAGAAAAAACTTTAAACAGCAGTAGTAAGATGTCTGAAAGAATTAAAATGGGCCAGACATGAAAAAGAATCTCTCCAGAACACACCAATGTAGCTGAGAGAGGCACACACCCTGTAATCCCAGCACTCAGGGGCCGAGGCCCAAGGCCAGCCTGGCCTACATAGTGAGTTCCAGAGCAGCAGATCTCTATTCAGTGAGACCCTGATTCAAAAGAAAAGGCAAGACTAACTCCTTTCTGGCAAGCTATATTCTTCTTCTTTGTTTTTGTGGGTGACTTGAACACATGTCTTTTATATTGTCCTCTGGAGGCTTTGGCACAGATGAAATCACCTGGTGTAAAGAGAAAAGAGAATCACTAAGCAGCTGACAGCAACAGTTAGTAAAAATTGGGACAGAAATGAGTGACATTTAGATTAAAAGAACAACACATAGAACCAACCAAATAAGGACTTGGTTCCTTTCAAATGTAAGATTAACAACCTAAGAGGGAAGGAAGGGGGCGGGAGAGAAAGAACAAACACATGACAACTGACCCGTCAACCAACCAACCAACCAACTGACACAAACACCAGGAAGGTTAAAACAGATTCTAGTAAAATGAAGAGAATCATTTGGGAATTCTTTAAAAGAAATGGATGAACTCCTAGGCATACTGATGGACCAGCCTGACCCACCTTAAGATCAGAAGCCATCTTGTTACAAGGTCAAAATAAATTCATTCCTGTTTTCTGGAAACTTGGGTTTGACCATGCCTTGGCTCATTTTCTAGAATTTGACATGTTCCACACACTATACACCTATCTCCACCTCGACTAGATGTTCTGCCAAATTCCTATATAATCTAGTCTTGCGGATCTTAAGCTATATAAATCCCACTTTCTTCTATGTTCAATGCTATTCTTTCAATTCCCACTAGGGAAACAGCCCTGTCTGACAGAAAATAAAGCTTGCTTAATTTGACAAAAAAAAAAAAGGCTGGGCAGTGGAGTTAACAAGATGCGACCTATTAAAATTAACTCAAGAAGATTCACACAATTTAAATAATCCATGATTAAAGCATCAATAAAAATCCCAGGAAAAGTCAAGCCCAATGGATTCACTGCTGAATCCCACTAATATTTAAAGAGAGGCTATACCAATGCTCCTCAAACTAGGTTAGAAAGCAGAAGAGTAAGAAAGGAACATTACCTGACAAATTCTATGAAGCCAGCATCACCCTGATCATAAGTCATACAGCATACAACAAGAAAACCATAGCTCAATTCCTCTCATCAACATGTAAATAAAAATTCTTGATACATATTGCAAGTTGAATAGAAGAACACATTAAGATCATAAAACCATGACTAAGTCAGTTTCACTCCAAAATTCCCAGGAAGGTCCCACATAGGTAAATCAATAAATATAGCATATAGCCTCAAAAACAGAAACTATATCTCAGTAGACAATCAGAGGAGACACAGCATCTCTTTTGATATCAGGAATAGAGACAAAAATGTCCACTCTTTCCACTCTTATTCAATATGGTACTGTGAGTCTAAGCCA
>NW_022196901.1:464047-481523 GCF_008632895.1 Mastomys coucha
GAGGAAAGAGAGAAGTTCTATGATCTCTATTCACAGACTACATAACTCTATACTTAAAAGACTCTAAAGATCTGACCAGAAAACTTTTAACTATGATAAGTACTATCATCAAAATATATAAACTCAACAAACAAACATAAAACAGTAGCTTTTCTAGAAAGCAATAAACTTGCCAAGGAAAAAAAATCAGAAAAAAAAAAATCCCATTCACAAAAAAACAACAAAACCAAATAGTTTGGAAGGATGGCTCAGCTGGTGAAGTGCTTGCCTGCAGACACAAAGCCCCGAGTTCTGATCTCCAGCCCCTTGTAAAATACCCAGGTGCAGTAGAGCACACCTATAATCTCGAACTGCAAAGGCAGACACAAAAGAGTCCCAGGAGCCTGCTGGCAGACAGTCTAGCTGAATCAGTGAGCTCTAGGTTAAATAAGTGACCCTGTTTCAAAACATAAAGTAAAAGTGACAGAGGAAGCATGCATACATGAACACACACACACACACACACACATACACAGATACATATATGTACACACACATACACACATACAATACTACATACTTAAACCCAGGAATAAATGTAACCAGAAGGCCAAAGACCTCTATAGTCAAACTCTTAGTGAGAAAAGACAGGGAAGAAAAAATAGAAAATGGCAAGACCTCTCATGTTTCTGGATTGTAGAATTTTAACAATCTATACTTGCTATTCTGTCCCATCTCACCTACAGCACAGTGTACACAGGGATGTCAGAGAACTACTTGTTGGAGTGGGTGCTGGAGTAGAGCACAGGTGGTCAGGTTAGGCAGCTAGTGGCTCTAGCCACTGAGCCGTCTTGCCAGCCACTGGCAGAATTAATTACTTTTTTTTTTTTTTAAAGTTTTTCAAGATACGGTTTCTAGGGTTTCTTTGTGTAGCCTTGGCTGTCCCAGAACTAGCTCTGTAGACCAGAATGACCTGAAGTTCAGAGCTCTGTCTGCCTCTGCCTCTCAAGTGCTAGGATTAAAGACGAGTGCCACCACCCCTGGCAGAATTAATTTTGAAAACTACACTTACTCATTTATTTGTGCAAGGGAATATATATGTGCCCACAGCATGTATATGACAGCCAGAGGAAACTCGGGGAAACTGTCTCTTCCTACCATGTGAGTCCTGGGGATTGAACTCCGTGGTCAGGCTTCTGGAAAGGATCTTTATCTGCTGAACTATCTCTCTCACTGGCCCTGGTAGAACTAATATTGTGAAAATGGCTATATTTTCAAAAGTGGATCTGTAGAACAAACACAGTCCTTATCAAAGTATCAGAGACATCCTTCACAAAGGTAGAAAACAACTGCCCTAAAATCCTTTCGGAAGTAGGAACACCCATAAAGAGTTACAGCCACCCCAGGCAGTGAGGGTGAGCCACAGATGGAATGGCATCTTATGTCAGATCACTGAGCCACAGTGACAAGATGTGCTGCCTAGTTCCTGTCAGAATTGACGAAATGTTTCCGTAAGATCTGGCTGTAGGGTATTTTCTTACTCAGTGATTGGTGAGGGAGGCTCCAGCCCATTGTGGGTGGTACTACTCCAGGGCCAGTGGTCCTGGGTTGTATAAGAAAGTAGGCTGAACATGTAAGTAGCAGCCCTCTATGGCCTCTGCATCAGCTCCTGCTTCCTGCCCTGTCTGAGTTCCTGTCCTGACTTCCTTCAATAATGAATAGCAATAGAAATATAAGCCAATTAAACCCTTTTCCCCAACTTGATTTTTGGTTATGGCATTAGAAACCCTAAGACAGCAAAGCAGCCTAGTATTGGATAAAAACAAGAACTCAGACCAAGGTTCGAGAAACAAGGATCCAGAGGGAATCTACAGCCATGACATTTTTGACAAAGGTATCAAAAACACATGGGGAAAATACACACATACACACACACACACACACACTTCAAAATGTATTGAACAATCTCTGAGACTACCAGAGGAAAACAGGAAGAGCAAGTACTTGAAGATATAGGCAAAGATTTTCTGCATTGGATTCTAATGGAACAGAGTATAATGCCCAAACTGACTAATGGGATCACATGGAGTGGAGGAGCTTCTGCATAGCAACACAATCAGAAAAGTGCAGTGAAAAGAGCCTGCAGAATGGGGAGTCTGTGCCCAACTACACAAATGAGGAGTTAATATCAAGCATCTACAAAGAACTGCTCAAAGTTATAACACTAAGGAACAAACATGTCATCCAATCTAATGAGTTGAACAGATCTCAAAGGAAGAAATACATATGGCCAATACGTGTTTGAAAATGTTCAACATCACTACTATCAGGGAAATGCAAAAGAACATATTAGGATGCTATCTCACCTCAATTAAACAAATGCAAATTAAAACCACATAGGGATTTCACCTCACTCTAGAAACGGCTATAATGAAGAAAACCAACAGGATGCAGATAACGTACCCAGGTTTTACGGGTTGGTTGGTTTTATTTTTGAACAGGATCTCGCGGTGTAACTTTGACTGGCCTGGCCTGACCTGGGGCTTACTAGGTAGACCAGGCTGCCTTTACAGAGATCTCGGCTGCAATGGATCCTGAATACATGGTTATTATTCTATTACCAAAATAACTTAAGTCAAAAGCAGTATGAGACCATCTTAATTTGAAATGGGAAAACACTAGAAATTGTGGTAAAGGATATGTATTTTTTCTGTTGTCCTATTATTTCTCTGAGGTGTAGACTTTATGCTTTACATGCAGTTAGCCCTGACTGAGGCAGCTGTGAGTCTGAATCTATGCCTCAGTGCAGGGCACCTGAAGGAAGGAAGGTGCTGGCACACAGTGAAAAACTTAGGTAGACTTAAACATAAAACCACATTCATACACTTTTACTATTTCAATTAGGCAAAAACAAAACTCTTAAATTTAAAAAAAAAAAAAAAAAAAAAAGGAGCCTCCTTAGCTTCTCTAATGACACTGCAGAGCAGGAGAGCACTGAGTGAGCATGCGTGTGAGCGGGGCTCGCTGACCTGGGAGTTAACTGAAAAAATGCTCATGGCCCTCCATGTATGATTTCAAGGTCCATCTCCCCTCCACAAAAAGAAAGCTTTCACAAGCTACTTCAACTGTTAGCTTTCTTGTGTGTCTAGGAAATGAAAAATAATGTAAATAACGGGGGAAAGACAATCTGATTTCAACTAGTTCAGAGCTTCGAGGTTCACACATAAAATGTAGGGTGTTGGCAACCACATACTCAGCCTTCAGAAATCTCTCTTTGTGGGCTGGGGATGTGGCAGTGAAGGAGCATTAGCCTAACACATATGTCCCTGAGTTCTGTTCCCAACAAAACTGATTAAGTGATTACTTAATCAAAATCATTCCTTTTATGAATATTTATCATAAAAGCATTTTGACTCTGATGCAATCTGACTTTAAGAGAAATAATCAATTGTAACTGTCAATTTTGGCTTATGCTATTACTACCTAGGGCGCTAGCTGTAAATAGGGAAAGTGACAGAGACATATCTGGAATCAACTCTTATAGTCTGATTGACTGGAATATTTTATACCTACACTAACATAAAATGTATCTGTTCACTGTTAAACCAAGAATGACTGTCAAGGGGGCTGGAGACATGGCTCAGTGGTTAAAGAGCACTGACTGCTCTTCCAGAGGTCCTGAGTTCAATTCCCAGCAACTACATGGTGACTCACAACCATGTGGGATGGGATCCGATGCCCTCTTCTGGTGTGTCTGAAGGGAGTGACAGTATACTCACATACATAAAATAAGTAAATATATCTTTAAAGAAAAGACTGTCAAATCAAATAGATACTGATCAAATTTGTTATTTTGGAAGATAAAGGTAGGAAAATACAAAAAAACCAAATAATTACAAAGTTTTAGTTCCTCCAAATAATTTCCTATCAAGTGTTGGTCTCACAATTAAATTATCTCAATTAAAAAAAAATGGCCTTACCTCTTTAAGTTTACTTCGTATTAAGTTTGCTGTTGTATTCAAGGAGTCATCCTGCAGATCTATTGTGGGAATACCAGGCAACTTAGGTCCAATCAAAACCTCGTTACTGCTTGTGTGTGTTTCAAGAGAAGTTCCGAGTTCGCGATCACAATCCCGCCGTCGCTTCCTCTCCTGTAGCTGCGTCGTCCTAGGCATAAATCTGCCAACTGCCTGGGAGGTAGCGATGGCCTCTTGCACAGTGGAGCAAGGGACAGAATTTTTGTAAGTGTTCATCTGTAGCTTTGGGGGAAAGGCAGTGTGGTCATGATGCTTCGGCAGCTCACCATGGTTCCTAGCTCGACTACAGGAGTTGGATGCTCCGTCCATATGTTCCCCAGGGGAGCACGTGCTTTGGGAGGCAAAATAGCTTAAAGGGAATTCACAAGAATAAGGAAGACGAGGCCTTGAGTTCTCCAGAGGACTCTCGGGAGGTGTGTTTAAAGCAGCTGTACCGAAACCAGGTATAGGTGGAGGAAAAGCTTGTCTAGACTCTTCTGTTCCTTGCTGTTCTGGAACCGATTTCTTCTTCATAATGTAACAGTCTTTAAAGTCAAGGTTTAAAAGTTGAAGGAAAGGGAAAGAAATTTTTCATTAATCATTTTGATCATTCAGAATCTTGAAATTCTAAAAACAAACCTTAAAATGCTAAGCAGCTCTACTCCCCAATGATAGTTCTAGAGCAGGGAATGCACTGCTGAAATTCAAAGGCTTTCTAAAAGGATCCCATGGGATACTGTCAGGCTTCGCCTCCTCATCTATCTAGAATGCCCCACTTTTCCTCTGGGGCCACGTGAAAGATAATAACACTTATTTTTACATTTTCTATTAATTGTAATTTTAGAGTCTCCATGCCATTCATAGAAAGCTTTTACATTTTCAGAATATTCTACTATATGTATAAACCATGTTTACTTCATACTTGTGTCAAGAGAAACTCAGCTGGACATGTGAGCCACCGAACATGTGAGCCACCGAACATGTAAGTCACCAAACTAGCTTCTGATCAATAACTGGAAGTTTCCCATGGTGAGCAACACACAGAACCAGTCTGTAAACCACAATTTCTTCTTGCTGCTTTCATATTAAACCCTGGCCTTAGCCTGGGATACAGGCTTCATGATTTGCTTCCTGTCTACTTTCCTAATCTCTCACACTAAAACCTTGGTACTTTGGCTATTCTGTAGGACTTACAGCTCCTTAAATGTATGGTGGCAATCCAGCTGTCTAAGTGTTTGACATGTAGTCTGGCTTACCCTGCCATCCGTTTACCCCACTTCTGAATACTATTTACTACTATTCGACTATCTCTCACATCCTGGAGGCAATCTCCATGAATCAACATTTCTCCCTTCCCAGAGAGACTCTACAGTGGGGCACAGACAGAAGACGGTGACTGAGCAGGAATTCCACAATGACACACCTGCTTAGCACACAGGAGGTGTTAACACAGACTTTCCCTACCTTGGCTTTTAGTAACTCTTGTAATATATGCCTTTCTTTCTTCTAATTTTTTTCTAGTTTCTTCAACTGTCTCAAATTCTGGAGCATAGCACACATGAAGTAACCCTCCAAAGAAACTCTGTTCATCCATCTTTTTCTTAGCTACCCTAAAGAAAAACGAATACATAACATAAAGAGAACACTGAAGAAATGCATAAGTTACATGGCTTAAAAACAATTATTTTTAGTACTTTTATTTCTGTGTGTATGTCTATATGTGGGTATGTGCACATGAGTACAGTTGCCTGAGGAGGCCAGAGGTGATAGATACCCTGGAACTGGAGTGTCAGACAGTTGTGAGTCACCTGACATGGGTGTTGGGAGCCAAACTCCAAATCTGAGTCCTCAGAAATAGCAATAAGTGCTCTTAGCTTTTGAGTCATCTCTCCAGTTCCCAGATGCATGGCTCCACCACCCATCCCAACCCCAAGACAGGGTCTCACTATACAGCTCTGGCTGTTCTGGAACTTACTCTGTAGATCAGGATGGCCTAAAATTCACAGAGGCCTACCTCTGGCTTCCAAGTGCTGGGATTAAAAGCATATACTGCTACACCCAGAAAGATTTATTTTTTTCTATTATTTTAGTGTAAGTATGTTCAGAGGCTCTGGCCTGGAGCTAGAGTTAGGCACTTGACCTGGCTGATGGGAACTGAACTCAGGTCCTGTGGAGGAGGAGTATATGCTCTTAATGCTGAGACATCTCTGCAGCCTTGGTGTTTTAAATATAGATTTACCTAAGATAAAAGACTAACAGGTATTGCAGTTTGTTTTAAGGAGCAAAGTATGTGTATGTATATGTTGGGGATGCTGGGTAAGATGTTTGGTTTTTTAATGACCCCACTGACCCAGAAAGTACTCTTTAAGAAAAAGATTTAACTTTTTATTTGTTTTTATGTAAGTGTGTCTATACATAAGGGTGCAGGTGCCAGGTGCCCACAGAGACCTGAAGAGGCCATTAGATCCAGCGAGCTAGAGTTATAGGTTGTTGTGAGCCACCTGATAAGGGTGCTGGGACTGAACTCTAATTCTCTGGAAGAGCAGTAAGCTATCTTAACCACTGAGCCATCTCTCCATCGCCAAGAAATTATTCTTCCCTTCCCCTCTCTAATAATGTAAAAGGTCTTCAGCTAAGCTGGACACACTTACCTAGATATTTGAACTAACTCAGGATCCTACTGGTTAGCCTGAGTTATAGAACTTGTGAGCAAAGTGTGTAAGTTTAGGCTTGTCACCAAGACTGGTGACCTGAGCCGAGTCTCTGGAACTCACATGGTAGGAAATAACCACCTCTTGGACATATGCCATGGCATGCCCTCCTATATACACGCATACATGAATAAATGAAAGTGTTTAGTACAGAACAACAAACCAGTGCAAAATTAAGGAGTGTGTTCCTTCTTGGGGCTGGAGAGATATAGCTAAGGGGTTAAGAGCAGTAGCTACTCTTCTAGAGGACCCAGGTTCAATTCCCAGCCTGGCAACGTCACAACTGTCTGTAACTCCAGTTTCAGGGGATAATGCCCTCTTCTGTTCTGCAGGCCCTGCATACACACAGGACATAACAGTTCACATAACCACACCACATACACATAAAAATAAGAGAAATAAATAACGTTTTAAAAAGAAATACTGAACACTTATGCTGAATCAAGCGTTATAATAAGTAATTAAGTACTTCTGTATCTATAGATAGTGATTAATGTTTATTGAGATATTACCCCATGCAAAGTTACAAGTGTGTCACTTAAATTGGTATCTCATAACCATCTCATGATGAAACCAAGGCACCAGAAAATTCTGGATCATATTCATACAGTCATCTATAAAACTAGGATTCAATTCAGATGTCTTGACACTAGAGTTAACTGTATCAGGATCTGTGGAGATACGAGGCTCTAGAGAATATGCTATCTATACCTGGTAGAGTTGGCCACCTGGTAAGAAAAGACAAATGACTTTTTGAAGTCAAGTGATTTTGTGGTGGACAATGAATAGAGGCTCTAGAGAATATGCTATCTATATCTGGTAGAGTTGGCCACCTGGTAAGAAAAGACAAATGGCTTTTTGAAGTCAAGTGATTTTGTGGTGGACAATGAATAGTGCACAAAAGAAATATAGGGGCTGGAGAGATATTCTGGCAGGCGATATGAGCACTTTCTGAACTTCGAGAAGAGCAGATTCAAATCCCAGCACCCATCTTGAATGGTTCACAACCACCAGTAACTCCAGCTCCAGGGGATTTGAAGCCTTTTTCTGCCAAAAATGTTTATGAATAACAAAAGCCAGAAAAAGATATGGTTTAGATAAGGTTAGTGATTAAAAAGAAAAAATGGCTAACATGAGCTAGGAAGACTGCTCAGCTGGAAAAGCACTTGCTCGAGTACCTAGGCTCAGACCCCTAGCATGCACATAAAAGCTAGGCACCGCACTGTACCTATAATTCCAGTGCTGGCAAGGTAGAAATAGGAGGATCACTGAAGCTCCACAGCTAACCAATCTAGCTGATGAGCTCCAGATTCAGGGAGGGGCCTAGTCTCAAAAAATAGTGTAGAATACACTGTAGTGGCACATGCCTTTAAACCTGGTGGAGAAGGGTAGGCAGAGTAGGGATGAAGTTTTGAGTTCTAGGTCAGCTGGTCTACACAGTTTCAGGCTAGTGTTCGCACACACTCCTTCCCCCAAAAAGGATTAACATAAAGTATTCCTTATTGGAATACAAGGTTGATTAACATAGAACCATATGAATAAGAACTGTCATTACTAATATTTATCTTTTGTTTGTTTTTTGGAAACAGGGTTTCTCTGGGTAGCTCTGTCTGTCTCGGAACTCACTCTGTAGACCAGGCTGGCCTTAACCTCAGTGATCTACCTGTTTCTGCCTCCCTGGTGCTAGGATTAAAGGCATGTGCCATAACTGCCACAGATCTAATATTTACTTTTAATAGGAGGTACCAGTCCAGTCCTTTTACATAAATTGTTTCATTTCACCCTTCCTCAATGAACCTAAAGAAGTAGATCTTTTTGCCATATGGATTTTAGGAAAAGAAAAAAATGTGTTTGGCAGTTCTAAAATTCTCCACAGTCATGAAGCCATAGGACTGAAAATTTTCTTCAAACGTAATTCCTAATCTAGCACACTACAGGCTCAAAAACTGCCAAGTACAGATATGAGAGGATGGGGAGAGTTCTGTTGTGAATCAGCCTTTTAAAAGCTTGAAGGAAAAGCTGAGATGTCAGTCACTGTTAGAATGATTGAGTTGCATACATGAGGCCTGGTAATAAACAAACTGCAAGACAAGATGGGGTGGCACATACCTTTAAACCCCGCACTCTTTAATCCCAGCAAGAGAGGCAGAGGGATCTTTCGGTTCAAGGCCAACCTGATCTACAGAACTAATTCCAGCATAGCTAAGGCTATCCACATAAATACTCCTCCCCACCCCCAAATCAGGAGGATTGGGAGCAAGAAGTGGTTGTGTGATTTGGGTGCGTTTGAGGCCAAAATGACAGCAGCAGGAATAGAAGACAGGAGTTCTGCTTAACTTGTACATACCTGCTGGGCAGTGGTGGCACACGCCTTTGATCCCAGCACTAGGGAGACAGAGGCAGGTGGATTTCTGAGTTCAAGACCAGCCTGGTCTACAGAGTGAGTTCCAGGGCAGCCAGGGCTACACAGAGAAACACTGTCTCAAACAAACAAACAAACAAACAAACAAAACAAAAAACCAAAAACGAAAAACTTGTACATACCTTGCACTTTGTAATTTCACAAATTTAATGAGATAAACTTCTGTAAAATCTTCCGCTGGGTATTCATCTAGAGCATTATACTGTTCAATTGCACCATACAAAGCAAATCGCTCAATTAATTCCTTCATGGCTCCCACTGCAGGAACTCCTTGTATTAGTAAGTACTGAGATTCCAAATTGATTGTATATACCTAAAGCCGGGGGAGAGCTCGTTAAATGTACTCTTCAAACAAGCCTATGGCAAATCTGTTCTCCCACCTCCTTTTAAATGGAGCTTTGAAAACAAACACTCCGCTCAATCTGGTCTGCAAAACATGCACACAAAACTGTCACTCTTTCTGCCTAAAGAATAACACACTCCACATAAGGGTATCTGATTAAGCCACTTAACAGACGTCTTTTCCAAACGCTGACTCCAGAGAAGTTAATGTAAACAGCCACTGGACACTCAACCAGAGCTTGTCCTGAAGCGCTATTGTAAACACATAGGATACAAAGCTGAAAATCGTGGATTGGCAGTTTAGTAAGCAGTTAACCGAGAGTAGTGATAACCTTTGGTACCCGGGCCCGGGTTCCTCGTGCCCTCTCCACTGAGAGATGGACTTGACAGCATCCCTGCCATTCCTTTATGGAGGCAGGCCATGGGGAGCTCGTGCTCACAGGAAGTTAGTGCTCCTGCCTAGGAGACGGAAGAACCCAAGTCACTCTACCTTGACCGCGCGAGGGCGTCGGCCCTCCCGGTATTTGGCCCGCGAGTCACACACAGCCGTTTGGACGTGGTGATCGAATATACCACCCGGCTTCCCGTCACAGGCTGCCATCTTGCCGGCTCTGGCATTCCGCGCCAGAATAACATCCGCCAGCCGCACTCTTCCGAGTCCAATAAGAGAGCAGGATGGGCTAAGCGTGCTAGGATTGGCTGGAGGATCGACCCCATCGACGATTGTTTCCTGAGAGCGAGAATTCGCTGAGCTATGTACCGCCCCCTAGAGCCTCGGCGGAGTGACTCAAGAGTGACAGCGGCCAGGTGTGTGAAGAGAGGGGCGGGCCCGATCGATGTCCTCGGGCTCCGACGCCCTGGCCTGACGGGAAGCGGGTGGACTCCGCTCTCCGGTGAGAGTTGAACCTTGGGACAATGTGGAGCAGCGATCGCTTAGCCGGTGCGGGGTCTGGTGGGGCGGTCGTGACGTTGGCCTTCACGAACGCTCGGGACTGCTTCCTGCATCTGCCGCGGCGCCTCGTGGCCCAGCTTCACCTGCTGCAGGTAACGTGCTGGCCGGACGCGGACACCACTGAGGTCTCGTGGGACTAGGGTCCGCTGACACCTTCCCCCGCTGGGGCACTGTCTGCCACTGAGCCCGAGCTGAGGCGTGAGCGAGGGCCCTCTGCGTGTGCACCCACACCACGGCTCGTGCATCCCCAGACCCTGCAGTTGGATTCTTAGTGCACCCCTTTAACCCGATTAAACCGGAAGGAACATGTTAGGGTTCTGCCTCAGCATTCAGAAGCGGTCCGCAGTCTAGGATGGAAAGTTCTAGAGAGCTCTTTCAGGTTTGCTTACAGGTTGCTAAAGCATTATCCTGCCAACGAATTGCCAGTGCAGCAATAAGAGGCGTTGAGTGGCAGGCTTGGTGTGTAGATTACCAAGGTTTCCAACCTGTGCCAAACGTTAATAAGGTGACCGCTCTCCCTGCTTAGGAGGACTTCGAACACAGCAAGAGTATGTGCGGGGGGTGGGGTGTGGTGTGTGTGTGTGACAAGGCGATGGAATTATTCACACCTCACACTTTCACCTTGGTAGCCAGAATTTTTTACTTGGACCTCAGCGAACTGTCGCTTTCTGGATATTAACCATCGGTGGAAATACAGCATTCATGTTTTCCTAAGAGTGGGCACAAATAGACTCTCTTAGTTTGAGTGTATTCATGGGGTTAGAATATTTGAAATCTAAAATCCTAGGTGCTTGGTACCTGAATACTGGCTCATAAAAGAAATATCCAAGAGTTTGAAATGACTTCAAGTATTCCACCTTTATTTCCTCTTTGCTGCATTTATCTTGCTTTTATAATCCATCTATCAAAACACACCAATTTCACCGGAATCATTCTTATTGTTAAAGTTTATCTTCACCAAATGTTCTCTCTCTGGTTTGCTTTCTGGTGGCTGAAAGGAATCAGTCACTGTCACCAAATTCCAGCTTGGTTCATTGTTCCCTGTCATTTCTGATGTAGATTTTCAGTGTACATTCAAATCCCAAATTAATGAGTTTACAGGAATAAACTCCCCACTCCATAAGTTTAGAAAAATGCTTCCTACAGTAGCTAAGAATTTGATGACATGTTGTTGCTCCCTTAGGTTCATCGCTGCTTAGGAATTACATAATCTTGGTCTTTTTTGGGGGTGTGTGTGTGAAGAAGTATTCCTGAGAATTGATTTAAAGGTATCTTTGAAGTTTAAATGTTTTCAGCCTTGGAATAAATTGCTGTTTTTTCTAAGCCTATATCAGCAGAGCACGTCAACCCTACCCCCTATTAGCAAAGGAACACCTGCTTTATAGGAAAATTATCTAAAAGAAGATAAAAGTTATCCATAATTCCAATGCCTAGGAATAACTAATACTAAGCATTTGGATTAAGTCTTGAACTAGATTACATCTAATCTTTATTGTTTATGGAAATGCCAATGCCGAGCTACATACACATGTGGCTCCAGTCCTGGTTTTATGTACGTTTTATTTAGAGGTCATTTCTTTTAGCAATTAATTGGTGTGATACTATAAGCTGGCCACATTTTATATAATTGCTCACCATGATTAACTTTTGAATTTTTAGAAATTTAAAGTAACGGCTATGTTTTACTGAAACGGTATTGTTGCTTATGGATCGTCATTTTCATTTTTGGTTATTTAGAATTCCCATAATAGTTGTGTCTTAGTCAGGGTTTCTACGGCTGTGATGAAACACAGTGGCCCAAAGCAAGTTGGAGAGGAAAGGGTTTATTTGACTTACACTTCCACATTGTAGTCTGTCATTGAAGGAAACCAGGACAAGAACTCAAGCAGGAGAGGAAACTAGAGGCAGGAACTGGTACAGAGGTCAGAACTGCTTGCTGGCTTGTTCCCCTGGCTTGCTCAGCCTGCTTTCTTATAGAACCCAGGGCCCCTAGCACAGGGGTGTCACCACCCACAATGGGCTGGCCCTCCCCCATTAGTCACCAATGAAGAAAATGCCTTACAGGCTTGCCTTCAGCTAGATCTCATGGAGGCATTTTCTTGAGGTTCCCTCCTCTCAGATAACTTAGCTTGTATCAAGTTAACAAAAAACTATCCAGGACAAATCGGGCTAGAAGGCATAGATAAGTATTAAAGTAGAAGGTTCATGTGTGGGAATTAATAGGCTGAATTATCTCATTTGAGCTGAAGCCCTAAATATGTAACAGGGATATGCAGTTAATGGGAGGAAGGGTTACAACAATGGCCTTGATCTGATTTACCTCAAGGTTTGCAGAATCCAAGTATTCTGCTTTTTCCTCAAGCTTAATGAACCAGAATCTATGAGGAACAGATTTTTAAAAGATGTAATAAATCTCCAGGCTACTTACGTCACAGAGTTGAGAGTCATGGCTATAGACCATGAAAGGTTCACAGTGAAGGGACCTGAGTTCTCTAGGTCAGTTCCCTACTCTCAGACACAAGGATGCTGGAAGTCTGAGGCAGATTTCATTTTCATGAAGCTAACTTGTGCTCTTGTCTGCCCTAACTGTGTCAGCTTCACTAGCCTGTGGCTGTTTCTCACCTGACTGATCTCACTCCTGACTCTGCTCTTTTGCTGGTCCTATGCCCACCCCCACCAAAGTCTCCTTCCTTTTATATAAACCCAGGTCTTTATAGTATAATCCTTCTCCTACATAGCTCTGTGGATCTCCGTTGCCCATAGCTGTATATGTATCATTCGTTACATACTATTTTGTTTCAAACATGTCTTCTTTTGTTCACACAAGTCCTTATTTAAGGACTGGGTACCAAGAAGATATTTCACTTAGAAGTTCTCGGTCATACTGGTCAACCTTTACTTCTTGCTAGGTTTTCTATTATTGCAGGATCTCACTATGTAGCCCTGGCTGGCTTGGAACTCTCTATGTTGATAAGGCTGGCTTAAACTCACAAAGGCCCACCAGCTTCTGCCTCCTGAGCATTGGAATTAAAGGTGTGAGCCACCATGTTTGGTCTGTAAGATACTTAAGTTCATCATGACCCCTGTTCACTAGATATGAGTAGTTGCTCCCATTGTGACACCTTAAACCATGTCCTTGAGGGACACAGTCACTCTCTGGTGTGAACCACTGCTTCCAGTCACTCTCTGTATATTTTAAGCTCAGCATATGCTGTGATTGCAACATAAAAAGGATTCCTACTGACACTGAATGCAGAAAATGGATCTACACTTCATTCACCCAGAAATCACCACGTGCAGACTTGTTGTTTCCTCGTGTTAGCAAGAGACAGCCCAGGCCTTAGGCCTAGGCACTCCTGACGTTTGAACACATAGATTCACCTGATTGTTTCTTTCATGGTGATGTTGATAACACAATGTGGGCCAAAGTAAATAATCAGTGCACTTCTTGATTACATTCCTGAAGGGGATTCTGTTTTGTCACTTCGATCTATCTGAAGGTGTCTGTGGTTCTAATGAAAATCAATGTACAAATCAGCTAGAACATTAGTTTGCCAAACTTTACTGAGTGCAGCTCATAACACTATGCATCCAGTAACTACATTTTGACCAAACCCAAATGATTGAAATGTTTTTGTTGTCTGATAAAGTTGATTTTTTTCTTTTGGTTTCCTAGTGGCCTTGTAAATAGATATTTTAGATATTTCAGGATGTATTTTATATTTCTTTTTTTAATGTCTCTGATTTTTTTTAAAGCTTTCTTATGAAATAGGGGGCACTGAGTTGTAATATCAGCAACTTATGAAACCACCTAAAAAGTGCCTGGGGCTCTGTTACCTTTGCCCCTGTAACCTAGAAAGTGACCCAGGACTTCTGACTCCAAATACCTGCTTTTGCTTTATCAAACTGTGCTTAGTTGAATGAGCTCTGCCAGCGAAAACAGTTGCATCATTGCTTGGAAATTGTGAGAAAAATTATGCAGCTAAAGGACACACAGTGGCTTTTGTTTTGTTTTTTGTTCCTTCAAGACAGGCCTTCTCTGTGTAGCCCAGGCTGTCATGGCATTCACTGGGTAGACCAGGCTGGCCTTGAACTCAGAGATCTGTCTGCCTGTGCTGGGATTAAAGGCTAACAGTGACTTTCTTGTGTAAAGAGGTTTACTAGTGAGTGTGTTCGAGAACCATGTTGCCTAAGACTCCTGTATTCTTTGCAATTTGTTCTATTTAAAGAAACATGGAGTGCTGAAATTTGATATAGATGAGAGTTTGGCTTCACTATTTTAAGGTTAATGAATTTATTTTGAAATGAATTTAGTAACACACTTCCTGAGATAGCAAGTCTTCGTGACTGTTTATCAATGTGCTTGCTGTTTTGTAACTAAGAAGTGGTAAATGTGTGATGTAATATTAAATGGGTAAAACATATTACATTCTGTCCATAACATATAAACGCATGAATCACTGACTGAAAAAGGCTAGCAAGAAGTATATAAAAATTGTTCATATGATTGTGTTTCCCTCCAAGTGCACATATTTCCCAAGATTCCTGTGAGGATATTTGTTTTGTCTTTGAAGACAGGGTATCACTAAGTAACCCAAAATGACCTTAAATCACAACCTTCCTGCCTCGGCCTCCCAAGTGCTAGGATCACAGACATGCAGAATCATTCCTGCCAGTACAACTCTTTAACAATGAGGACTTTGGTCATTTAACTCTCAGCCACAAGTGTGCAGAGTATGTTATTTTCATGTTTTACTGGTCTAACAGATTTTTAATTTTAAAGATTTATTTTTTAATTATGTGCATGTGATAGATCCCCTATAGGCGTAAGTGCAAGTAGTGTTCTTAATCACAGAGCCATCTCTCTGAATATAGTTTAAACTATATGCTTCTATACTTTTATGACATTTATTTATTTATTTTGTCTTTTGAGACAGGGTCTTACTTTGGAGCCTTGACTGGCATGGAGCTCACTATGCAGACTAGGCTGGCTTTGAACTCAGAGACTAGCCTGTTTCTGCCTCCCAAGTGCTGGGATTAAAGGCATGTACCACCATGCCTGGCCAGTTTTATGAGCTTTAAAAATCATTAAGGAACTGCATAATATAACATCTCAGGAACTCACTAATAGTAATTCCCTCTAGGAACATGGGCCTTTTTAAATTTTTGTACTTTTACCATGTGTATTTATTACTTTTTAAATAAATCTATTGATCAGTAAGTGATTAAATACCCCAGCTGATTGGAATTTCAAAAGTCTGAATTGTGTTGTTTTATATCTTTAAATTTTAGTTTGGCTCATTTTTTAAGTTTATTTATTATATATAAGTACACTGTAGCTGTCTTCAGACACACCAGAAGAGGGTGTCAGATCTCATTACAGATGGTGTGAGCCACCATGTGGTTGCTGGGATTTGAACTCAGGACCTCTGGAAGAGCAGTCAGTGCTCTTACTCGCTGAGCCATCTCACCAGCCCCTATCTTTAAATTTTAATTATTTTTTTAAATATATAAGCATTTTTCCTGGATGTATGTAATTTTTTTCCTTCTCACATTCATACTGAAAGCCTGTTTAAGTTCATCCAAGTACTTATGGCATTTTGAATCATGAATCTCTTGAATCAGTCCATAAGGCTGTCATAAGACTGTGAGCATGTTGGTTTTGTGTATAGCATTGCCACTATTGGATGTTTAAAGTAACTATCATTTTTAAATTACAAATGTGAATAAAGAATGATTAACTACCTCTAGCCCTTTTTTTCCTTTTGCTTTATGTATTATAATAGTAGCTTATTTGAATTCAGAGGAAAAACCATAAAAACTTAAACCCCCTTTTCTCTCCCATTGTTTGGATAAATAGAATCAAGCTATAGAAGTTGCCAGTGATCACCAGCCCACCTACCTGAGCTGGGTGGAAGGCAGGCATTTTAAAGATCAAAGTGAAAATGTGGCAGAAATTAATAGACAAGTTGGCCAGAAACTTGGACTTTCGAGCGGGGATCAGGTAAGTACATAGTATGACAGCAGTCACTTCTTTTTAATGTCACATCCTAAGGTGAGGTCATTCATTTGCTCTTATAACCAGGCTGAGGTACTCACACTAACTATAGTTTGTTAAGTCAATATCTTATCTTTCACATGCCTCCTACATGACTTTGTATTCTAGTTGCTCATTTGCTAGTCAATTTTTTTTGAGAAATTATTTTTTCTTTTGAGTGTTGGGTTTTCTCCTTCTTTCAGAACTACATTTTAGTTCTTGTTACAATAGTTTTATTATTTATTATGTGTGTATGTGTATGTGGTGGGATAGGGTATGGGTGCAGTGGGGCTAGGAGGAGGTCAGAAGAGAACTTGCAGGAATCTGTTCTCCCTTAGCTGTTGAGCCATCTCTCCAGCATGCCCACCCTAGTTATTGAAACAGGGTCTTTCACTGAACATAGAGCCCAGTAATTTACTGAGCCCGGCTGGCCAGCAAGCCTCAAGGAACCTCCTCAGTGCTAGGATGATAGGAGCCATTTCTTACGGTGTTTCCTATGTGAGTACTCTGAGTCCAAACTCAGGTCCTCACACACACATGGCAAGTCTCCCCAGCCCTTAGAGGCTTCCATTTTTTAACAGAAAAATGACCTTAGAAGAGTCACCGGTGCCTTGCTTTGCCAACCTATCTTTGCCCAGGATTTCCTAGCACAGTCCAGTGGCAGCAGCTCTGGGCAGGATCAGCTTTCTAGGGTGGATTCTGATGTCTCAGTTAGACCTCTGAACAGTCCTCCTTGTTTCTGATTTTCATTTGCTTCTCATTTGCTTGCATTTCTGCAGACCCTCCTTTGTGTCCTACTATGAAGACTCCCAAAGAACATGACTGTGTCCCCTTGCTAGCCTGGGGCACACTCGCTTCCTGGTGGGCGGGAGGTGCTCTGTGTCTTCTCATGCTCATCCCATCCAGAGGGTCAGGTGTGATCACTTGTGCCTGTAATCCCAGCTACTCCGGAGGCTAAGGCAGGAGAATCTTGAGTTCAAGACCAGCCTTAGGAGTGTAGTCAGATCTAACAAAAAA
>NW_022196901.1:481533-499044 GCF_008632895.1 Mastomys coucha
AAAAAAAAAGGAGAGGCTGAATAGATGGCTCAGTGGTTAAAGAGCACTGGTTACTATTCTAGAGAACCTAGATTAATTCCCAGCACCCATATGGCACTTCACAACGGTCTGTAGCTCCAGTCTTCTTTCTTGGAATATCTTTGTTTTTGAAAATATATTGTACTTGGATGCTCCTTTGTTCTGTAGTTCGTTGTGAAAGTTTTTTTCCTAAAATACTGAGTATATCAAGGCCTAGCTAAGAATAAGTACTTGATATTTGCTATCTGAGACATGGAAGAAGAGAGAGACAGAGGCAGAGAGAGACAGAGACAGTGAGACAGAATCTTAGCTAAAGAGATAACTTATTTTCTAGAGATACAGGAAAATCTTATAGAAGTAATGTTTTATTTCTGATTTCTCCAGGTGTTTCTCAGGCCTTGTTCCCACGTGGTATCTTGCCAACAGGTTGAGGTGGAGCCTCTCTCAGCAGACGACTGGGAAATACTGGTAAAGGAAAACTAAGTGCTATCTTACTGTAAGGTTAATTGACATATAAGCATCAGTTGAGGCTTCTCTGTGTATTCTGAGTTATTTTTAAGTTATATTTAAGTATTCTGAGTTATATTTTAAGGATGACTTGGTAGAGATATAATGTATAACATGAGAACCACAGATGAGCTAACCATGCTGTGGGGGGGGGGATTTATTTATTTATTTATTTATTTATTTCAGTTTTTCGAGACAGAGTTTCTCTGTGTAGCCTTAGCTGTCCTGGAACTCACTCTGTAGACCAGGTTGGCCTCAAACTCAGAGATCCCCCTGCCTCTGCCTCTCAAATGCTGGGATTAAAGGTGTGCGCCACCACCACTGGGAATGTGGTAGTGTGGAGGGATGTAGGGGTGTGGAGGGGTGTGAGGGGGTGGGGGATGGAGGAGTGTGGTAGTGTGGAGGGCTGTTGGGTGTGGGGGAAGTTAATTTTAAATAGACTTTAGCGTCTCTTGACACAGAGACAAAGCAACAATGGTTAGCTGAGATATTGGACCTGCCATATGGGTCCCATGGCATCAGGTATACTTCAACTCTCACAAGAATCTTGAAAATAAAAGAGTGGAGATTCCATCCCAGGTGTGGAAAGATCTGAATGCAGCGTGATCTGACCTTGCTTGCCCTCTGTTGTTCTAGGAGCTGCACGCCATTTCCCTTGAACAGCATCTTCTAGATCAGATTCGAATAGTTTTCCCCAAAGCCGTTGTTCCCATCTGGGTTGACCAGCAGACCTACATATTTATCCAGATTGGTAGGTGATGCTGTAGTATTTGCTGTCATTCCCTGCCCTAGAAGCAGAGGCGAACATGTACTAATGGGCTCTGTTTTCTACCCAGTTGCTCTGATACCAGCTGCCCCTTACGGAAGGCTAGAAACTAACACTAAACTCCTTATTCAGCCAAAGACACGCCAAGCCAAAGAGAACACATTTCCAAAAGAAGGAAATGCACAGGGACAAGTTCGTAGTTATGGACGAGAACAGAAAAGATTGTCAAAGGAATTACAAACCAAGCAGCTTCATATGGACACAGAAGATGTCACTGGGTCCAATGGAAGAGAGCCAGACGTCCCAGGTGACTTGTCGAAGCCACGCTGGTGGGCCATGCTGGGAAGCATGTTTGCCTTTGGGCCTGACCACAAACAAGAGTTAGCCTGGGGCTCGTTAGAACTCCGTGCTTTCAGAACCATGCAGTCACAGGCCGTCCCTCTTGACAATATTTTCAGAGTATGCCAAGTTCAGCCTCCTAGTGTATGTAACACCCCCACTACCTCTGTGTTTCACAAACACTGCACCATCCATGTATTTCCGTGGGACCAAGAATATTTTGATGCGGAGCCCAGCTTTACTGTGATCTATGGAAAACTAGTTAAGCTACATTCTCCAAAACAACAGCAAGACAGAAGCAAGCAGGGTGTCCTGTTACCTGAGAAAGAGAAGCAACTGCCTGAGTCCCCAGATCACAAGCAGATCGGCTCTGACCGCAGTGAGGATGCTGCTGAGGCCTGTGTGCTGAAGGTAGTCTGGAACGGACTTGAGGAGCTGAAGAGTGCCGCAGAGTTCACCAGAAGTCTTGAGCCTCTCCACCATGGGAAAGTCTGGGTTAGTACGCGGGTCATAGTGTGGGGAGAAACATGGGACTCGATCTTCCTCAAATTTTGGATTACAATAAATGAATATAAAATTGAATATATAAATTGAAGGCCAACTGGATGAGAGTTAGAGTCTCTAAAAGTTCCTGTGTGGAGTGAGCAGTCTTTAATCTTTTCGTGCTCACTGATATTTGGGAAGATGAGAATCTGGGGGGCCTTGGAGTGATGTTTACGAACATTGTTGCTTTTGCAGAGTACCCAGGTTTGATTCCCAGCACTCACATGGTGGCTCACAACCATCTGTAACTCCAATCCCAGGAGATCCCATATCCTCTTCTGGCTTCCATTGGCACCAAGCCTGCTTGTGAAGAGCACATGCATACAGGCAGAACACACACATAAAATAAATCTAAGAAAGTGTTTAAAGAAATTTTGACCATCTTTATTGAGATGAACTTTAAAGTGTACAGTTTAACGTGCATGCAAGCTGTTTTTAGTCTAACATGGTGTGGCCATTGCCATGATCCCAGCTGAGAATGTTCTTATCGATGCGGGGTAAGTTTTACCATTTAGTCTTTGGATTGAACTGTACCCATGGCAGATCGTGATTAGGTTTGACTACTCTAGCCTTTCTCAGTGGTTCTCAACTTTTACACACAAACACAAAGACGTCTCAAATGGTTATACTGTTGCTAGTCTCCATGTTTATGTCTCTCCCAAACCAGTCTGTTGAAATCCTTCTCACAAGGTGACTGTGTCAGGACATAAGAACTTTGGGAGGTGATCGGGTTATAAGGATGAAGGGCCCAGTACAACTACTGTCATCGTGGGAGATGTCTGCTCTTCCTCCTCCTCTTCACTCAGTGAGGACGCAGCAGTGACCTCACATGCAGCCTGTGAGGAGGGCCTCACCAGCACCAACCCTGCCAGTGCCTTAACCTTAGATATCTCAGTTATAAACCAAGGATGAATTCCTGTTGTCTACAAGTTGCCAAGCACACAGTATTTTGGTTAAAGTGGTCAGGCTAAAACAACTATGAATTGCTATGATATGATTGTGCAATGATAGTTATAATTTCACTTGAATTTAGAGAAAGTAATATCAGTATTTAGGCTATGAAATACCTTCATCAGTTTTTGAATGTATTTGTGTTCTTTTTAAATTGCAGATTCCAGATGACCTGAGAAAGAGACTAAATATAGAAATGCATGCAGTAGTCAGAATAACTCCACTGGAAACCATGCCTAAAATCCCAAGATCTCTGAAATTACAACCTAGAGAGAACTTAGTGAGTTCAAACCTCTGTTGTATCACAATTCTTTTATGGATGTTGCAGAATTTCTCATTATTCGTTAATAATGATGTACTTCTTCACTGTTAGAAATTACATAACATGGCATTTTAACCACTCTCTAGTGAACAGTTCAGCTGCATTAACTGTATTCAAAATGTTGTGCGCTGCATCCACTGCTGCCTTTTCCAAACCGTTTCCCTCCCTGCAAACAAAAACTCAGCTGCTAGACAATGACTCCCATCCCTTCCTCACATTTCCTGACAACCTGCTCTGTGTTCTGAGATTACTTAATTCCAAATACTGTGTAGAAGTGGAGTCAGACAGTATTTGTCTTGTGTATCTGACTTACTTCATCTCACATAATGTTGTGGCATCATCTTGTCATCTAATGGATACTACTTCATTCTATAATTATCTATCCATCCAAATAGTGATGGACTTATGTGGCTTCTTCTTGTGATTCATGCTGCACAGAGCAGTGGAATACAATATCTATTTGACTATTTTCTATTCCTTTGGAGATATATATATACATATATATATATATATACATATATATATATATATATGTATTGAGAGGTGATATTATGGATTTGTGGGCTAATATCCATGTTTAATTTTAGAAGCAAAGAAATCATTAGTAAGCAAATATGAATGTATCAGTGCAAATATGGATACTATTTTTTTTAATTGATATTTTAGAGGTAAGAATGAAGATCAGTTGGGAGAGTGTTTGTCTAGTTTGAACAAAGTCTGGATTTGATCCCCAGATGCATAATCAGGAATGGTGATGCCTACCTGTTAATACCAGCATTTGGCAGGTGGAGGCAGGAGGATGAAAAATTCAAGGTCATCTTCAGCACCACAGAGGTCAAGGCCAGCCTAGCTACATGAGAAGATGGTACCTTTTCTTAGCTAGCCTCCGTTTGGTAGTGATCAGCTTCTAAACTGAACTTAGCCAGCAGGTAACTGTATGAAGAGAAAGAACAGAAGTAGACCTGTCTGAGAAATGGGAGAGTGCACGTCTACTGCACCAGGGAAAACAGTCAGCAGTATTTTTGATATGCTTTATATGTGTGTGTGTACATGTGGGCATGCAGGTGCATGTGCTCGTGTGCACGGCACGTGGTGGGCAGGGATAACCTGCTGTCACTCCTCAGATGCCATCCACTTAGCTTTCTGAGTCATAGTCTCCACTGGCCTAGGACTTGGCAAGGACACTAGCTAGCCCTGGGATCCATCTGTCTCCTCACCCCAAGGCTGGAACTACAGTTTAAAATCTAGAAGACTGAGCTCAGGTGCTCATGTTTGAAAACTTGACCAAACCCTATATGAATTTTTATTATTCTAGTACTGTTACTGAGTCTCATTTATTGTCAGATGAGTTCTTAAGAACTGAATTTTAAAAACTTTAAAAATTAGCAATGGTTTTCCTATAGTTTATTTTAGAGCTTTGAACAGTCTACTCATTTAGTATCTAGATAGACTGTGGTCCACATTACGAAAAGGGGCAATGGCTTAGATATATACGCTATTTAATTTTCTCATGTACAGGAAAGGTTGAAGGTACTCAGGGGTGGTTAACCTTGTCGCCAAGGACCTAGGCTTCGTATCATTTTCTCTCCTGCTATCCTTGGCTGTGATGTGGCTCCTTTAGATACGACATACTTGCAGTGCTTCTGAGTGTCCTGTCTGACTTCTGTGGACCAGTAGAACAAAACAAGGCCCAAGCTTCCTCGCTGCGTGTCTTTACTTTTGACTGGGAAGAGAGGCTCTCCATGGCTGCTGATCGCATGCCACTGGCCTCAGCGAGGCTGCATACACTCCACTTTGTTGGGTATTTGTTTCACTGGGCAGACAGGAAAGGCTCACTTACAACTCTTGCTGTGTATTCAAATGGTGCCTCAGCGGCTCATGCTGAGGGATGCAACCGTCACTGCAGATCATGCATCAGCATGTAGACTCTGATCATCCTGTGGTGGTTGTCTTTGGTAAGATTTTACATGTTGTTAGGAAGCCTGCTAAAATCAGTGTGTTAAGGTCAAGATGGATATTAGGATACTTGGTGTACTCTTCTGTCTCTTTCTCTGGCAGCCTAAAGATGTGAGCGAAGAAGATGTAAAGACTGTGTTCTCGTCTTGGCTACGGCAGTCCGCTACCACCATGCTTCCTTTGGTAATATCAAAGGAAGCATGTATTAAGCTGGAAATCAAAGATGGTGCGTAAAAGTGTGATTTTGTTTTTCCTATGAAACAGTTGTAACATCTAAACAGTTTTTAAAACTGTTTTTCCAGTTTGCATCACACATGAACTGTGAAACATAACAGTGTTCTCTATGTTGAAGAATGTCTAGAATTTAAATAAGTTTCAAATCAAATTATTTCCTCTCAGTTTCAGTTCTAACTCTTCGTTACTTTCTTCTTAATAGGGTTGAAGGAGTTCTCTCTGAGTATAGTTCATCCTCAGGAAAAAGAAAAGGAACAAGGAAAAACTGTTTTTGTGTTGAGTTCCATTCTACTGCAGAAGATCTCCGTACAAGTAATTATATACTATTGATGTGTAATGAAGCAATCGATGCTTGTTATCTGTGGCTAGTAGAGGCTGAGTGTCTGTCTGGAGGCATACATCCAGAAGTAGATTAGAAAGCACATGAGAAGAGTAAGGAATAACTTGATTTTAAATATTTTACTCTATAATTTATCTAAACAAATTACTGATTTATCCTAAATGTAAACATTAGTTAAGCACAATTAAGTTTCAGATTTTCTGTTGCTTTTATAAACTGGTGAATGAGTCATTATTTAAAGTTCTATGTGTTAAACAAATAGAGATTTAGTTTTAGAAGACTGATTTTTTTTTTTTTTAAGTTCATATTTTTGGGGCAAGTGAGATGGCTTGGTGGGTAAATGTGTTTGCCATACCAGCCTGGTGACCTGAGTTTCATTCCTGGAAGTCATGTAAAAGCTGAAAGGAGAGAGCCAACACCACCAAGGTTGTCCTCTGACCTCAACATGTGCACATGGACCACCTCTTCATTGTAGTGTGCCTGCACACACACACCTCAAAGTTGTTCTCTGGTTTCCACATGTGTACATGAACCAACTCCTCATTGAAACATGTGCACATGCGCGCACACACACACACACACACACACACACCACCCCACCCCACCCCACCCCAAAGTCTTCTTCTGACCTCTACATGTGTGCTGCAGCACCTGATCCACCTTGTTGCAGTGCAAGCAAGTAAATAATTTAATGTTTTTAATTCATATTTTCACATGCCTTCTTGCTGTATTATCCTGACAATTGTTAACTTCTCTGCTCACACTGCTTCTCTTGCAGAGGTGTCTTGGTACCCATGCTTTTAGAATATTGCTTTTCTTCTACTTGCCACAGCGGGATCAAAGCGGCACCCTTTGTTTGGAAGTTGAGTGGTTTGGACCTAGACACTGTTTCCTTATCTCTGAAATGTGATTGAGGGGCTGCCCTTCAGAAAAGGGGCAAATGTCAGAGCCTAGTGCAGAACAGTTGTGACACAAAACCCATAGCATGTCATCAGACAGCTTCGGTTTTTCTGCTGTGAACACCCGTGTTCCATGCATGAGAACCTGGTCAGCAGCGTATCTCAGGACATGCTCTCAGTGCTCAGCCTCTCCTTTCTCTGTTAGCAAAGTTAGTGGTTCTTTATTCTGGGACTCAGGAAACAAGCAAAAGACTTGAAATGTAAAACTGGCTTTTCCTTGCTGCTATAGGTCCTTCTAGAGCCCATGATAAGAGAAGAACCCAATGTGGAAATTGACTCTCTTCTTCCCTGTCTAGCGCTGAGCTTTTTGGGGTAAGAGATTATGGTCAAATGAGTATGTTCGAAGACTGCTTTGGCTGCTTCATGTACAAGTGGCTGGGAGGGCCAACAATGAGGAGATAATTGTCAAGGATTACTTCTGTCCTCACACATAGGTTGGAAGTTGACCTTGTCGCCTTAGGGAGGTAGTTTTATCAGAGATTCTCCTTTGACAATTGACTTGTGGGACGAAAGCTAACCAAAGTCACTTGAGCACAGTACTTGACCAAAGCCAGTGAAAGCATCTTAATAGCCAAATCTAAAATACTGATTCAGTGGTGAAAAATATTTCAAATTAAGTTATTCCTTCACTATTTTATTGTAATAATTAGCAATTTGGGGGTATTTTTTTTCATCTTTTCAGAAAAACGAACCTGAAAAGGAAGTCCTCTTAGTTTTTTTATTGTGCGCTATGAGTGCAGCCATAGAAGCACTCGCATGAGTTTCCGCCTTATCCTAGAAGCAAGAGCATTTAAACTTCTACTGCTCTAATGAAAGAGTTAGATCTTGAAGAGGTGCAGCCGTGTGCATTAACAGGAAGCAACTCTTTGGATTCCACTTTCAGGAGTTCTTGTTCCCTTTGTGTTTTCATGAACACATTCATGGTAGAAATCAAGAAATAGTATAGACTCAAAGTTTGTCTAAGAGAGAGTGAAGCTAGGTTTCAAAGGAACATTTCAGAGGAGCTGGGTCTTCTATTACTCCAGTAAGCACTCCCAAAGCAGCTGTTTGTGATAGCACTGGTTACCAAGAAAGAGCCGTGAGTTACCATAAAAAAGCATTGAGGTGTGCTAACAGACCCCACAAGCAACCGTTAGCCCAAGTAAAGGAAGCGT
Source organism: Mastomys coucha (assembly GCF_008632895.1). Lineage (NCBI taxonomy): Eukaryota > Metazoa > Chordata > Mammalia > Rodentia > Muridae > Mastomys > Mastomys coucha. The sequence continues at coordinate 489,623 of NW_022196901.1, forward strand.
CTAAGACTTTACTCCTAAAGCATCGCTAACTAGCCCAGGAAGGAAGGCTCCAGCTTTTATAGCTAGGTTTTACTTGCTATGGTCTTTTCTCACATAAAAATGTTTGTGTTTTGCAGCGGAGTGAGTTCCTTAGGTATATCTGCCATGGAGCACATCACTCACAGTCTCCTGGGACGCCCTCTGTCTCGGCAGCTGATGGCCCTCGTCGCAGGACTTAGGAATGGTGCTCTTTTGATCACTGGAGGAAAGGTATTCGGTTAAAATGTGCTCCTCCTCACTAGTTAGTAGCATTTCATACTTATCTCTTTTGAGTTTGCTCATGTATTTTAAAGAACTTAATACGTGTGTGCCTGTTAGGTATTAGGGAGGTAATCATGAATTCATATGCCCTCTTGTCTTAGTTAGGGTTCTAATGTTGTGAAGAGACACCCTGACCACAGCGACTCTTTTTTTTTTTTTTTTTTTTTTTTTTTTTTTTTTTTTTTTTTTGTATTTTTGAGACAGGGTTTCTCTGTGTAGCCCTGGCTGTCCTGAAACTCACTCTGTAGACCAGGCTGGCCTCGAACTCAGAAATCCGCCTGCCTCTGCCTCCCAAGTGCTGGGATTAAAGGCGTGTGCCACCACCGCCCAGCTGACCACAGCGACTCTTAAAAAGGGAAAACATTTCACTGGGGCTGGCTTACAGTTTCAGAGGTTTAATCCATTATTATGATGTGGAGCATAGCGGCATGCAGGCAGACATGATGCTGGAGAAGGAGCTGAGAGTTCTACATCCTGGCCTGAAACCAGCAGTTTCAGGTAGACTGTGAGCCACACTGGGTTAAGCTTGAGCATAGCAGACCTCAAATCCCAGCCCCTCGGTGACACACCTCTAACAAGGCCACACCTCCTAATAGTGCCACGCCCTAAGGACCAAGCAAACACATGGGTCTGTGGGGACCGCTCCTAGTCACACCTCTCAATCCCTCTTCTGTGTCAGTTGGTAAGATTACTTTTAGTGCTTAGCCTACTGATGAAGTTGTTGATAGTCTTGGTAAAGTTTTTAAACTAAATTCCATTCAGTGGTGGTTACTTGTACTTCCTAGCATTCTGTTTGCGTTTGTGGGAGACACTAGCCTGCAGCTTCCGCTGCTGTCCTGTCTTGTCTAGTTGTATAGTCAGTGTGATGGTTTGTATATGCTTGACCCAGGGAATGGCACTATAAGGAGGTGTGGCCTTGTTGGAGTAGATGTGTCACTGTGAGCATGGGCTTTAATACCCTAGTCCTAGCTGCCTGCAAGTCATTCTTCTCCTAGCTGCCTTCGGAACAAGATGTAGAACTCTCAGCTCCTCCTGCACCACGCCTGCCTGGACACTGCCATGCTCCGACTTTGATGATAATGGACTGACCTCTGAACCTGTAAGCCAGCTCCAATTTAGTGTTGTCCTTATAAGAGTTGCCTTGGTCATGGTGTCTGTTCACAGCAGTAAAACTCTAAGACAGTCAGGGTATTACTTGCTCATAAAATGAGCTGTCAAGTGTTTCCCAAATTTTGTGGGGAAAAGACTATAAAGTTGGCATTCATTCATTCTTTAAATGCTTTGTAAAATCTGCAGCAAACACATCCAAGCCTGGAGAGTCCTTAATGCAATAGCTTTTGAATGAACAACTCCATATTCTTAATGGTTACAGGACCGCCCAGGCAGTCAGCTTCATCTTGATTGACGAGCAGCTGTTGGTTTTTAAAGAGTTGGTCCAGTTCTTCTACAGTGTCAAATTTACGAGCATAAAGTTGTTTTCTCTTATTTTCCTTAAGTTCCAGATCCCTGGAACTACTACCTGTTTCCTGACCTGGAGCTGTGTCTTCTCTTTTTAACTTTATTGTCTTGGTTGAGATCCCTGACCTCTTAAAGAAGCTTACTGTCTTATTCTCCACCAACGTTGTGTTATTTCCTGTGCCCAAAGGCCAGTGTGTTGTCATTGGAGAGGTACATCATTGGTAAGAAAGGCTTACTGCCTTTGCAGAGCACTGGAGCAGAGTTGCCAGCAGCCACATTGGGTGGCTCACAACCACATGTAATTTCAGCTCCAGATGATACCGTGCTCTCTTCCAACCTCCACAGGCATCTGTGTACACATACACACACATTAAAAAAAAAAGTCTTACTCATAATCTTGAAAAACAAACAAAAACCCCACAGTGGGGTCTTGGTGAGTCATAGTGCTTTTACCATTATAGACATTAAAATTTCTTCATTTCTCTTCACTCCATTTAAAAAAAACTTTTCTTGTTGCTAGTCTAGTTTCTTTTTCCTATTTTACATAAATATGGGAACTATTCTTTGTCATTCTTTAATGACCACATCATTGTGGTAAAATATATATTCTTAAGAAGGCTTGTCCCAAGCCGGGTGGTGGTGGTGGCGCACGCCTTTGATCCCAGCACTTGGGAGGCAAAGGCAGGTAGATTTCTGAGTTCAAGGCGCACCCCCTTGTCTACAGAGTGAGTTCCAGGACAGCCAAGGCTACATAGAGAAACCCTGTCTTGAAAAACCAAAAAAAAAAAAAAAAAGAAGAAGGCTTGTCCCACTGTCTACAAAAGCAGACTTTTGAGGTCCCTCCTAGAGTACCATAGCCAGTAGAAAAACAGAGATCCTGGGTTTACATGTCAACTTTGTAATGTGCTTATTTATTTAAGTTTTGTTTCTCATCTGTGTTCGTGGGACTAGCCTCACTTAAGGGAGAGAAAATGTGCACAAAGATGCCTCACAAATGTGACTTACTCTGAGTTGGAAGAAAAGGCCATCTGACTAGACAGATGATAATGCTGTGTCTGGCCTATAGTCCAGCACCACTGATGGTTTTAGTCTTTGAAGTCCATTTAAATTTAAATGTGGTAATTCTATATAATATCTATGTATTATCTAATTCTGTATAATATCTCTCTGTAATAACTCTATATAATATCTAATTGTATAAAAGCTCATGATGATAGTGCATATTTGTTGAGTGCCTCCAAATTGTAGATTTCTCATGTCAAGTTTTGCTGGGTTTCACTGGTAATCAGGACAGTGTATTTGTTTGTTTGTTTGTTTTTAATTAGATATTTTCTTTATTTACATGTAAATTTCTCCATTCCTAGTTTCCCCTCCAAAAAACAAAGAAACAAACAAAAACAACAAAAACAAACCCCTGTTGCCTCCCCCCTCCCCATGCCTGCCACCCCGCCCTCTCCCACTTATTGGCCCTGGCATTCCCCTACACTGGGGCACAGAACTTTCACAGGGCCAAGCTCTTCTCCTCCTATTGTTGATCAAATTGCAATCCTCTACTATACACATGCTGCCAGAACAATCAGACCCCTCCATGTGCAGTCCTTGATTGGTGGTTGAGAGCCTGGGAGCTCTGAGGGTACTAGTTAGTTCATAGTTGTTCATTCTAAGGGGCTGCAAACCCCTCAGCTCCATTGGTCCTTTCTCTAACTCCTTCACTGGGGACCCTGTACTCAGATCAATAGATGTCTGTGAGCCTCTACATCTGTATTAGTCAGGTACTGTCAGAGCCTCTCAGGAGATAGTTATATTTAGGCTGGCTTGCCCTTCCTTCAGTCTCTGCTCCACAGTTAATCTCTGCAACTCCTTCCTTCAAAGTGGGTATTTGGTTCCCCCTTTTAAGAAGGAGTGCAAGAACAGTGTATTTGAACTGATACAATGCTGTTGACTCCAGAGAAGTGACAGCAGTGGTAACAGATTGAAAGAAGAAGCTGATAGTAAAGAACTGTGACAGCCTACCCGCTGTGGTCACAGCAGACACTGAAGAGATGGGAGCAAAAGTTGTAACGTGCTTCTTTCCTTGTGATGTCACAGTGCTGCTCCCTCCTGCAAGCATAGTGCAGCTCACTAAACATGGATTTGTCTGCATGTTCACTTCGACTTGGTGATGGTTAAAGCTGGAAGGAACAGAAATAGAAAGCATAGACAAGTGACTTGTCAAGCAGTTTAAGTAAAAACATGAAATTTTAAAACTTCATTAATATTTTAGTTCTGTTTCTATACATTTGTAACAGAATACTTAGAAGGATGAAAACACTTGATGTAGGGTAGAGTTTTCACCTGAGGTCTTCCACCCCTTTTTTTTTTTTTAACTCAGTATACTTGTTTTTAATCTTCACAGATTTAGAATGAGAAAAAACCCAAAACTTGTATTTGAAAAAAAAAAATGCTCATTGACTGTAAGCTAGAGTCCTTTGTTCTTATATCAAAGTAGACAATCTGGCAGCTGAATTGTCTCTCGGGGCAGTGCTGTGTGCCTGTAATCCCAGCCACTCCAAAGGCTGAGGCAGGGGGATCCTAAGTTGAAGGCCAGACTGGCTAAGATTGTAAGACCTAATCTGGTAAAGCATGCCATAGAGTCGTCTCTGTCACAGGAAAAAAATGCCTGAAGGTTTTACTCCACATTAACTGGTTGCTATAGTAATGGCCATAAATCATTAAGGAAGGAATAATTAAAACTATTTAGTACAAGGTAATAGGGATATTAGTAATTTACTTTTCTCATTAAAATAATTGAAATTACATAATAATTTCTTATTTGTTTCAAAAATTATTTTATTTCTATATTAATCATGTCTTGTACCAATAAAGTATTATTTTAAAAGGTTTTTTATTTAAATGCAATCAGTAGTATTAACTAGCAAGTGTAGAAATGAGTTTATTTTGAACACAGGGTGCCTAACCCAGTAAAAGCCTTCTTTTAGTAGTACAGAATCCCCACACTGAAACTGGATTGATTGTCTACTTATCAGTTAATGGGGCTGAATCTTGGTGGCTGCTGCAGTGACAGAAGCTACCTTTGTAAGTCGATTGAGTAGTGTTCTGAGGAAGCGATTGCCTTCCAGGGAAGCGGGAAGTCAACGTTCGCGAAAGCCATCTGTAAGGAAGCGCATGACCTTCTGGATGCCCACATGGAGATCGTCGACTGCAAAGCTTTGCGAGGTAGGAATGAGTACACATAAGAGAGTTCATCTTTTGTAGACAGGAATGTATTATTAATGCTATTATTAGATACAGTTATGTGGTTTTTAAACTTTTATTTTTGTCTTTTAGTTATTGAAAATCCTTAGAACTTTGGAAGCTGAGCAGGTGGCACAAGCCTTTAATCCCAGCACTTGCAGAGCAGAGGCAGGTGAATCTCTGTGAGTTTGAGGCCCGCTTGATGTAAAGAGCAAGTTTCAGGACATCCAAGGCTACATAGAGAGACCCTGTATCAAAAAATTAAAAAAAAAAATCCCTAGAAACTTGAAGGCTTTGTCTTTCTGATGTTTGTGATAAAATCGCTAAAACTATTTGACAATCTGATGGAAGCCATTTTATAAAGTGAAAGCCCTGTAGAAACACCACACTTGCGGCTCCAAGTGTTCAGAGAATGCTGCATTTCACTCTGGACTCAAGCTTTGAATTGCTGTAGGAAACTAGTAGAACTCATGGGCTGTGCAAGTGGGTGGCTTTGGGTGCTGATGAGAAGAATTACAGTTGACTTTTAACACTTGTGGGGGGGTTTTAGGAGGTGGGTGTTGATTTTTCAAGACAGGGTTTCTCTGTATAGCCCTGGCTGTCCTGGAACTCACTCTGTCCAAGCTGGCTTTGAACTCATAGAAATCTACCTGCCTCTGCCTCCTAGGTCCTGGGATTAAAGACATCTGTCACAGCTGCCTGGCTCACTTGTGTGCTTTTTAAACTCTAGCATTTGTGTTACTGTTTATTTAGTTAAAACAGGAGGCTGCAACAGTTTTACTTTGAACAAGTAACTTGCTTCTGGGATTCCACAAACACTGCTCCCAGCAGTCTTTGTAGCTTATGTGTTCTCCTAGTGCATAATAAGAAAGGAAGAAATAACATTTTATAGGTGTATGAAATTCACAAAAATAAATCAAAATATATTTTACAGCAAGATAAAGATAGTTTTTAAAAACTTATTATTTCACTTGCTATAAAAAGGAGATTTTAATCTTTGAAGCCCCATGGGGAAAAATTTAGTTTAGAGCTAAGTATCAGGAAACATTTGCATTAGATTACAGATCTGTAAAAGTTTACAATTAAACTTAAATTAAAACTTTGTACCACACCTGGAATGATCCTGAATGTGTCATAAAAATGGAGGAACTTTAGGGTCTCCAGGGAACCGCTAGGGTTTAATTGACCTCTTACTCTGCTTTATATTTTACATCCTATTTAGTTCACAACGGAAAGCTGTCTGAAACTCTGGAGTGTGGCTGAGTGCATACAAGACAAGAGTCAGAGTAACATATTCCTCTTCTTTGTGATACAGTTTTTTATTTTGAGACCTTGGACACTTAGGAGTTGAGTGTATCAATGATTGACAAGTTTTCTGATTGGTATATTAATAAAACATGGGTTTAATTTCTACAAATAAACTAATATTGAGTTCTTCTAGTGCTTTCAAGAGGAGTGTGAACTTCTCACCCTTGAAATAACACTGAACCTGCATCTTCTGTGTCTAGGAAAAAGGCTTGAAAGAATAAAAAAAGCCCTAGAGGTGGCTTTTTCAGAGGCAGCCTGGAGGCAGCCATCTGTCATTCTGCTGGATGACCTGGACCTCATTGCCGGACTGCCAAGTATCCCAGAACACGAGCACAGTCCTGAAGCAGTGCAGGGCCAGCGGCTTGCACATGGTAATGGTCCCCTACTGGGTTGGGAGCTTTTTCTTTTGTCAGTCAACATTTTTCGTTTTAATGGTAAATCTGTTTTTTACATTGTTAATTAGTTTTATTTATTACTTGTCCTTTTGTTGGGGTGTGGCCCCCATAATGACTGTGTGTACTTATGGAGTTCAGAGGACAATTTTCAGGAGTCTCTTCTCTCCTTCCACCTTTGGGTCCTGGAGATTGACCTAAGATTGCCAGGCTTGGTGGCACATGGCTTTACCTGCTGAGCCATCTCTCCGGCCCTAAACCTTCCATTTTAAGGGAATCAAATATATGCTTATTGTGCATTCCTTTGGGTGCCTAGTAGCCTTCTTCAGACTTCGTGACTGGCCTTCTCGTTCTGCTTCACTTCTCGTTACAGACTTCCTCTCACTTCTGTTTCATTGGCAGGTACTGCTTGTGTACTTCTTTGTAGTCAGCCTTCTCAAAGTTCAGGAGAGGAAAGGAAGCAATTTGAGTGCAGAACAGTGGTAACGATGGTGGCTGCTGTGTAGGATGCTGTTTCTGGGAGAAGGCATGCCTTGAGAGTTCATGCCGGCATCCCTTGGTTTTATAAGTCAGTAAATGGAAAGTGACAGAGATGAGGAATTGGGCCAAGTGAACCAACTAGAAGGTGGCAAGATGCACTGTCCTAGAGGAACGCGCAGCGTGGCATGTGAGCATCTAACCCAAAAAGAGTGCGGTGGGCTACAAGGGATGCCAGGAAGGCTTCCAGAGATGCTGGTGACCGAACGGAGTTTTAATGGGAAGGTGAAAATCAACAAGCAGCAGCAGTTCACAGGGAAAGGCTCTGAGGTGCAAGAGATTACGGAAGGCATTGAGGAACACCGCTGGCTGTGGCTTCCAGTGTGAAGACAGACCTGGTGGGGAGAGAGGGCTGCAGGGACGGATGGTACTGACTCATGGTTCTAGAGAGCCGGAGTCAACACAAACGATAGCCAGAGTAGCTTCCATTAGATTAACTAGAGTTCATCTCCAAGGAAGGCTGCAGCTCTCTGGATCAGGACTCAGAGATATATTACTGATGCTTATTTCAGTTCTGGTTGCCCCAGCCAAACTTTGCTAAGGCTTGGACAGAAAGAAATTATTCAGGAAGTGTTAGAAACATGGCCAGTTCTGCTACCAACCATGATAGTGTGGACATTTACCATCCTTCCAGAATAGTCATTTCTAGGATGTCTTTCTATTTTTGATTCATTTACCTTATAAGATCCAGGAGTACTGAACCTCAGTAGGCATGTTCAGAGTTTACAGGACCTCCTACATTTGCGTTTGATTCAGCATCAGTGACTGGGTTTTAAGTATGGTGGAGCTGTTCCATATTATAGCTTGACATTAGGTTATTAGCATTTTAATGAATATGCAGGTTTAAATGGTCATTTTTTTTTTCACTTCATTCTAGCTTTGAATGATATGATCAAAGAGTTTGTTTCCATGGGAAGCTTGGTGGCACTCGTTGCCACGAGCCAGCTCCAGCACTCCCTGCACCCTTCTCTTGTATCTGCTCAAGGAATCCACACGTTCCAGTGCGTCCAGCACATTCAGCCTCCCAGTCAGGTAAGTCACTACTTATAAAGGTTATCGCACTACATTCTCTTCCTTAGAAACTGCTTTTATTTTATTAGTTACTGCTTCTTGGAGATTGTGCAGTTATTTAAGAGCAGCATGTACAATTTGAGAGCACAGATTCTAGTTTATAATCATCTAAAATGTTATGTATTTGCTAAGGAAATGGCTTTCTTCAAGTTAGTATTTTTTCTAAATGAGGATGAGATGAAAATTAGATATCATTTAAAAATTTGATGAAATATCCCTGCCCACTGGAGACCTTATGCCCACCAAGCACTTAGTGACCAGGAGCAGGAGGAAGTACTCTCAGGCTGATAAACACACTGGAGATATGTAAGGATTTTGCTTAAGATTCTTGCCTAGTTCTACCTTGACTGTTCGGATTATTTGCCCTTTAGCTGTTTTGTTTTGTTTTTTTTATAATTTATCATCCATTTCTTTTCTTATTTTAAGGAACTTTTTATTTATTTTATGTATAAGAGAACACTGTAGCTGTCTCCAGACACACCAGAAGAGGGCATCAGATCACATTTCAGATGGTTGTGAGCCACCATGTGGTTGCTGAGAATTGAACTCAGGACCTCTGGAAGAGCAATCAGAGCTCTTAACCGCTGAGCCATCTCTCCAGCCTGCCCTTTAACTGTTATTGAAAAAGTAGAAGCATTACCCTGTTGTTCTGTGTCACAGAGGCTCAGTGATAAAGAAAGAGCTTGCCTAGTATGTGTAAGGGCCCTGGGTTCAGTACTCAGCACCAAAAAGGGAAAGGAAAGAAATGACAGAGATATGGGCTGTCCTAGTTAAGGTCACTACTGCTGTGATGAGGCTATATGACCTAAACAACTTGAGGAGGAAAGGGTTAATCTCACTCAGTCCCTCACAACAGTTCATCCTCAAAAGCAGTGAGGGCAGGAACTCAAACATTCCAGGGACCTGCAGGAGGAGCTGATGTAGAGGCCTGGGAGGGGTGCTGCTTATTGGCTTGTTCCCGTGGCTTGCTCATGGCTGCTCAGCCTGCTTTCTTATACAACCAGGACCACTAGTTCAGGGATGGCTGAGTCTTCCTGCATCAATCACTAATTAAGAAAATGACCTACAGGCTTGCCTACAGCTTGATTTATATGGAGGCATTTTTTTTTTTTTTTTTTTTTT
>NW_022196901.1:499210-506427 GCF_008632895.1 Mastomys coucha
TATAGCCCTGGCTGTCCTGGAACTCACTCTGTAGATCAGGCTGGCCTCGAACTCAGAGATCCACCTGCTTCTGCTTCCCAAACACAACTATACGAAGCCGAATATATGTAACTCTTGCTCTGCTCTGACTCTATTCCCATGACAGAGAGAAGTTCAGGGTTTGTACACATACCTTCCCTGGTGGAGCTATGCTGGCGAGAGAGAGAAGAGTGTATGGCTCGGTCCACAAGAACTGTAAAGTCTTGAGCCACAAATGCTTCCGATTAAAGGCATGCGCCACCACTGCCCGGCCTGAATATGTTTTTAAAAATGTTACAGGAACAAAAAACAAACAAAAAACCTGTTAATAATCAGAGTTACTTAAAATACTCCTTTTTGAAGAAGAAATGGCAATCTTGTATCAGTGTGGTCTTTTGAAAATTTACTGAGGAATGCTTGAAGTATAATTTTAGACAAGACACAAAAAATATAACCCTTTGATAGGATCATAGAAGAAGCAAAGAGAGTATTTGTGATTTTGAAGGAAAAGGCTGGACCCAGCGGTAATATCTAAGTTACTGTTAACTCTGGCTTTGAGAATTCTTCAACACTTGATGAGGACCTGGGAGGACATGCTGACATGCTGGTGTGGGAGCAGCTAAGCGCTGCTTGTGCTGGGAGTGGACAGATTTGCCTGCCAGAGTGCATGGGCAGAATGCAGTGTAGTGTGGGTGCCCAGACATCTATGCAGTCCTAGTTTGGATAAATGCATTCTGGGATGTTCACATAATGATGAAATTGCCTGGTGAGGCTTTTCTCTGATTATATTCCCATAGCTAAGTGACATATAACTCGTGAAATGCACCCTTGAGAAATTAATAATCTGAATTTTGTGTTTTTTCTTAAGGAACAGAGATGTGAAATTCTGCATAGTGTTGTGAAGAATAAACTGGGCTGTGATATAAGCAAGTCCCCTGACTTGGACCTGCAGCTCATAGCTAAAGAGACAGAAACATTTGTGGCTCAAGACTTTACAGTTCTTGTGGACCGAGCCATACACTCTTCTCTCTCTCGCCAGCATAGCTCCACCAGGGAAGGTATGTGTACAAACCCTGGTCTTCTCTCTGTCATGGGAATAGAGTCAGAGCAGAGCAAGAGTTACATATATTCGGCTTCGTATAGTTGTGTAGAAATCTGGCATTTCAAGCCAATATGACACCATTCTTTTTAAAGATTTATTTATTTATTATATATAAGTACACTGTAGCTGTCTTCAGATACACCAGAAGAGGGCATCAGATCTCATTACAGATGGTTGTGAGCCACCATGTGGTTGCTGGGATTTGAACTCAGGACCTCTGGAAGAGCAGTCAGTGCTTGTCTTAACTGCTGAGCCATCTCTCCAGACCCAATGACAGTTCAGACGGCTGGGAGCCATCAAGTACCAGCTGGGATTTGAACTGGGGACCTTTAGATCCACAGTAGGTACTCTTAACCAATGAGACACGGCTCCAGCATGACAGCATATTTAAAACTGAATTGGTCTTGGAGGTGCATGCCTTTAATCCCATCACTCAGGAGGCAGAGGAAGGCATACCTCTTTGAGTTTGAGGCTAGCTAGGGCTACTTAGTGAGATCTTATCTAAAATTTTGAAAAAAATAAGGCGGTTTTGTTTATTTTTATACAGAATTGACTTTAACAACATCAGACTTCCAAAAGGCTCTCTGTGGGTTTCTTCCTGCTTCTCTGCGAAATGTCAACCTGCATAAACCTAGAGACCTGGGCTGGGACAAGATTGGTGGATTACATGAAGTTCGGCAGATCCTCATGGATACTGTCCAGTTACCAGCCAAGGTAAGGTAAAACACATGACACACATGAACAGTACTCATGAACACATGACACACATGAACAGTACTCATGAACACATGGCACACATGAATAGTACTCATGAACACATGGCACACATGAACAGTACTCATGAACACATGGCACATATGAACAGTACTCATGGTCAGAAGAAACCCTCAGCCGTTGGCTATGGCTTTGTTTGTTAGTTCATCCAGTTTCCATTTGATTGACAAGTATTTACCAAATTATCAAACAAAACAGGATTTTGATATTTTCTTGGCCTGTAAATGTAAATCCACCTTGGCATGAATCTCTTAACTCTGTTTTGCTGAAGTTGCTCAGGTTTGCTGAAGGACAGCAAGCCGTCTGCTGCAGTGTCAACAGAAGCAGACAGGAACGGTGTAGGACAGTCCCCTGGGTCCCTAGGACAGCTGGTTATGCAGACTTTGGGACTCCGGGAACTAGTCCTAAAAAGGCAGAGCTGGCAGGTAGGATGAACTAGGTCCAGGGGAAGGTAAAGGCTGCAGGTAGAGTCTAGGGCATAGTGTGTTGAATCAGGAAGACTGAGAAATAAGGGCAGTTGTGTGAGATCCAGGAGTCACGCAAAGGAAAAAAATGATTAAGGATTTTGGGTTGCTTGTGATGGACGGCACCTCTCAGGAAGAGTTGTTGTCAGGGCCTGGGATGTGTTGAGTATAGCACAGAACCATAGTTTATGCCTAGGAGAGGAGAAATTGGCATAGAATTACTAGCTAGCAATACCCTAACCTCAAATGCTGAGTTTGGGTACCAGGTGTTAATACCCAAATATATGGAGACCATGTGCTTAACTGCTGACCTTGAGACCTCCAGTTAGTATGAATGTAGAAGCAAGGTTGGAACTGTGTCACTAGATGAACCCACAAAGACTTGCTCAAGACAAGAGGCAAGGATATTGTTGATTGTAGCTGATATTTAGTTAATGTCAGATGGGTTTTGTGCTCTGGGCAGCAGATTATTTAAAAGGCTGGTAATTTTTTTTATTTTTTTGGTTTTTCGAGACAGGGTTTCTCTGCTGTCCTGGAACTCACTCTGTAGACCAGGCTGGCCTTGAACTCCACCTAAAATCCACCTGCCTCTGCCTCCCAAGTGCTGGGATTAACGGCATGCGCCACCACTGCCCAGCTAAAAGGCTGGTAATTTAAAAAGAGTGAGCCGGTTGTTTAGCAGGAAGAGGCATGACTGCCTATAACCATGGCATGTGCTTCCTCTGAACCTCTTCAGTGCAGCACTTGAATGTATCAGTTATCACAGTTTAACCATACAGGTGGTAGCATGCTTATTGGAAGACTGGGCATTCAGCCCTGTTTTCCTAACAGACTTTTATCATACTTTCAAAAGGAAGGCTGGCTTATCTATCACTCAGTGGTTGCTCCTTGCCCGGCTTTATTACCAGCAAAACAAAACAAAAAATCAGTGAGGCAGAAGGAAGTTCTGATGCCCTGACAGACGCTTTCTTTGTACACATGCACTCCATGGATTTCCAATAGAAATTTCCTTTTCTGCTGTTGTATTCTTGTTAGTAAAAGGAGGTGGCAGTTATTACCATCCAATACTTTGTCTACACTGTGTTCCTGCAGTCTCTGTTTAGATTTTTGCTCTTTACCATACTTTTACTATTTTTCAGTATCCAGAATTATTTGCAAACTTACCCATACGACAGAGGACGGGAATATTGCTTTATGGTCCTCCTGGGACAGGAAAAACTTTACTTGCTGGGGTAGTTGCAAGAGAGAGTGGAATGAATTTTATTAGTATTAAGGTATGTGTGCATCTGTCTTCTTCCCTTGTCTTTTTAATTGAGGCAAACTTAGGTAACATCTGGATAGCTGCTGGAAAGTGTAGAGTTCCTTGGCATGCACTCACAAAGCTCTGAGCCTTCTGCCTCCTGTTCTCAGAAAGCTCTTGTATTCTATTCTCATGTCCTCTCATTCCTTAGCAGCCACTGATCTTATTCCTGTGTCTGGGGATTGTGTATGCTAGGAATCAGGTAACATGTGTCCCTCTATGTCTAGCTTCTTCCGCTCAGTATGCTTCAAGTTGTCGTGTGCATTAATGCTTTCCTCCCTTTTGCTGGCAGAATTGCATTCTGTTGTTTACCTGTGCTATGTTTTGCTTAGACATTTGTTGTCACTGGCAACATTTGGGTTGTTTCACCATTAGGCTTTGATACATGTATTTTGACATTAAATTTATTCTGTGTGTACGTGTATGTGTGTGGGCACTCATGTACCACAGCAAGCATGTCAAAGGGAAGACCTGTGGGAGCTGGTTCTCTCCGTGCCCCATGTGGTTCCACAGACAAAATTCAAGTTGCCAGGCTTTGGGGAGGTGCCTGCACCCTCTGAGCTACCGCCACAGTATTCTACCATAGGCTTTTATGGATAATGTTGTTATAAATATCCATGTACAAGTTTTCTGTAGACGTATGTTCTCATTTCTTTTGGTATATAATGAGTAGAATCACTGGATTTTACAGTAATTCCTGCTTAACTTCCTTAGGAACCACTTCCCACCCCCTAGTCCTTGCCAGTTCCAGTTATGTTTCTCAGTTGTGGGTTATCTTCTATTTGGAAAGCTAGGGGGGAAGAATGATGCATTTATTGGTTTATAGCTGTTAGGAATCCGGTGCTGATCCACCTCTCTTTCTGAATGGTTTTTATGTTCTTGTTTAAGGCAAATCACCATCACTGTGAATAGAGTTTATGTAAGGCCAGTTTTATGGTCCCTTGCTGCAAAGTCTATTGTGTTTTTAGGAAGACAGCAAACACAACCGCTAATAGTGGAAAGAGTAAACAGACACCCAGCGTAAAGGCCACTGCTGGGTGGGAGGAAGCACCACAGGGAAACTGCAGTAAGGGGCATGGGGTAGCTGGGGTGGGGGGGGTCCACGCTTTGACAAAGGTGGAAAGGAAATAAAGCCACAGGCCACAAGAACATCTGTGACAATGTTACAGGCAAAGGGAGCAAGCCAAGGGCAGGGAACAGTTGTGACACTTTCCCCAGTGTAGTTCCTTTGTAAGATACCAGTAAGAGACATCCACTCAATCCTATCTTAAACGTTCTGTGTTTTATTATTATGCTTAATCAAAACCCAAGGCTCTGTTTGTTTAGCATTAACTTCATCTCTCCTCTGATTTTATTTTGCCCTCTAGGGACCAGAGTTACTCAGCAAATACATTGGAGCCAGTGAGCAAGCTGTTCGAGATGTTTTCATCAGGTGGCTTTTATGAGTGTTGGAAGTAACTGACTGTTATCACTTATTAATCATGTTTTTGGACTTATTTTTTGAAGAACAGTATTTAAAACCTATGGTTTATGTGAATTATTGACAAATCAAAGGATAAGGACTTCGTTTCAGCAAATACTATCAAGAATAGACTCTTTTCAATGTTAAATTTTGGAGATCATTTTATATTTACAATAGTGATATTCCTGAAAGTAGAATCCTAAGTAGTTGTTCAAAGAAAGGCCAGAGTAGGATCTTCTCTCTTTGGAGACAAGCTCTCTCTCTCTGTGGGACAAACGAGGCCTTCTGCCTTAGCCTCCCAGTTGCTATGACTAGGAGTATACATCACCACACTTCACTTTCCAATTAGTTTCTTACATGGAGGAAATAGTTCCTCCTCATACATGCCTTGTGTTTTTAAGTTTTAAGTTCTTGTTTTCCCTGCTCCTAACATTGCTCTTAGAAATCAACTGGATGCCAGATATCCAGTTTCATTAATGCTCATATTACTGAATGTACATAAGATAACATTAATATGCAAGATAATACTTAAAGTTGAAATTATTCAAGGGTAACAGAATTATGGTATTTTTTTAAAGTTAAAATTTACTTTGTAATAGCCTTCTAAATATTTTACTATATATGGTAAGTATATGAATATAGTTTGTAAAAAATAATAAGGTAAAGGTTTATATTAGTATCTACTATGCAATTTAAGAAATAGAACCTCAAAGAATGGTTTTCATTAAAGTCTATGACTATGTATTGACAAAAGGCTAAATTTAAAAAGAAACATTATGGCCGGGCAGTGGTGGCTCATGCCTTTAATCCCAGCACTTGGGAGGTATAGACGGGGATTTCTGAGTTTGAGGCCAGCCTGGTCTACAGAATGAGTTCCAGGACAGCCAGGGCTATACATTGGAACCCTGTTTCGAAAAACCAAACCAAACCAAACAAAACAAAACAAAACAAAAAAACCCAAAACATTATAATTTAGTTTAATGGGTTTTAGTCCAAATATTATATATGTAAGAATGCAAGTTTTTTCAGAGTGTTCCTGTAAAACAATGTAAAAATACTGAGCTTTATATTTGAACATGTTGAAGGATTAAACAGGCATTCTCAGAAGCTCAGAGGCAGAAGCCCATGAGCACTCATAAAAATGGCCACCTTGGGCAGGAGAGTTGTTCAGGGGTTCAGAGAGCTTATGGTTGTTCCAGAGAACCTGGGTTTGGTTCTCAGCACCATCTCAGATGGCTCACAAGTGCCTTTAACTCCAGTTCCAACGGATCTGACATTCTCTACTAGCATCTGAGGACACGTGAACACACACTACACACACACACACACACACAAATTAAAAAATACAAATAACTCTTTTTAAATGGCTACCCATGATAAGAACCTATTAGCTAAAATTTGGGTTTTAGTCTCTTACTTATCTACAGATATGAATCTCTAAACAAATATTTTACACTCTCAAGAGTCAGTTTAGACAGGAAGATGAGAGGCAAATATGATCAAATGCATTGTGTGTTTATTTGGAATTATCAGAGAATTAATAATATAAAAATAAGTAGCATTATTATGAACAAAAAACAAAAAACTCAGTTTAAATTTAAAAAGCCAGAGAGTAAGGATAATTGCATGTCACTTGCTTATGTACATACACATTGTTATGTTATATATTATAATCTATGTGTGTGTGTGTGTGTGTGTGTGTGTGTGTGAGAGAGAGAGAGAGAGAGAGAGAGAGAGAGAGAGAGAGAGAATGTAGAGTTTTTGAAAACTCTGGAGCCCTGATAAAATATAGGATTTTTTTTCCCCTCAGAGCACAGGCTGCAAAACCCTGCATTCTTTTCTTTGATGAGTTTGAATCCATCGCTCCTCGAAGGGGCCACGACAACACAGGGGTTACAGACCGAGTAGTCAACCAGTTGCTGACACAGTTAGATGGAGTAGAAGGCTTACAGGGTAAATCACTGTTCACACAAAAACACACTATAAAAGAAGTTACTAAATGATCATGCTAAAAATGTTTTCCCCCTCAGGAGTTTATGTGTTGGCTGCTACGAGTCGCCCTGACTTGATTGACCCTGCCCTGTTGCGGCCTGGCCG
>NW_022196901.1:507939-519130 GCF_008632895.1 Mastomys coucha
TGAATCCTTCACTGGAGCGGATTTGAAAGCTCTGCTGTACAATGCTCAGCTGGAGGCCTTGCAGGGACGGCTGCTGCCCAGGGGGCCCCTCGTGAGTTGCATGGAAGGCTGTTAGGGCCATCACTGAGGGAAAAAGCACTTTACTGCCAGACTGTGTAGAAACTTTAATTTTCCTATTGTAAATAGTCCAAAATTGGAATGTAGGATTTGCAGAGAATTTTCATTATGAAGATTTGGTATGTGTTTCCCTAACATTACCTTGATATTAACAAACTATTTGGTATTAGAAAGATTAGAGTGAAGTAGTCTGAATTGATATAAATAGAAGAGTAACTGAGGTTTTCAGCTCTTCTGTGCTAACAGTATTATGTGTCGCAGCCTCCTGTGATGACACAGGGCCTCTCCCTGACCCCACGGTTCTTCAGCAGGCTTACTCCCTCATACAAGATGATCTTTATTTATCTTGAATTTTCTATATCACAGCCTTAGAATTGGCATTTTCTCTAACGATGGCATTTTATTTTTATTTATTGCAATAGGTAATTTACATTATAGACTTTGTCTATAAGAAGCTTTTCTGTGTATTTCCCTCCACCAATTTTGCTTGGAAATTTCTGCAGGTCGTAAATTGCTCAACTAGTTCCAAGTGTGTAGGGAGGACACAGGGATGCACATGTGTACAATGTATGTGGCAGTCAATGAGCAGCCAGGGGGTACTCCCCAAGCCCCAATCCCTTTCTGAGACAGAGTCTCTCACTAGTCTGACCCTGGGTGGGCTTGTTGGCCAGGGAGTGTCTAGGTCATGCCTGTCTATCAGCCAGCACTGTGATGCCAAGCCCACAACCTGTGCCCGAGGTTTTTATATGGTTCTGGGGATTAACTCAGCTTCATGCTTGCATAGCACTTATCCCCTCAGCCCCCAGGTCAAGTTTTGCTATTTTAGCAAGCCATCGTCACAGCTATTTATTTTTGTTCTTTATGGTACTAGGAATTGAACTAGGACAAAACACATGCTAGACAAACTCTACAACTAAGTTACACCCCTAGCCCTGAAGATTTCTATTAGGGTAAAGTGGCAAAAATGGCTAGAGCCAAGGAATGCCACAAAGTTAGATCATGCAACAGATCTGGGGCAAGAGGTTTATTGGAAGACGGGGGGAAAAGCAAAAGGCAGACTTGGGAGTGAGGACGTGACAGACAGACAGACAGACAGACAGACAGAATGAGCAAGGTGACGGGGAACAAGAGATGAGGGAGAGAAAGTTAGCTGGGGTGGCCAGGGCCTTTTTATGTACTGAACTGCCTTGGCAGGTGATGATGTAAGCTGCTGGAGCTGAGTGGAGCACCAATTTAAAAGTTTCTTCTTTCTTAATCCCTAATTCATATGAATGCTTTACAAGTATACACACATATACACACATATATGCTAATATGATATTTTACAATAAAAAACAAAATGAGTGAAAGGCAGAGATGAAGAAATAAAACCTTGATTCTAAGTTCTAGTTTTGTTGCCATTGGGATAGTCAATGGGTTTTCTTCATCTTCATTCTTCTTTGTGGTAATAGTTACATTTGTGTTGTGTAAGGCTGGGCATGGAGCTCAGCTGATAGAGAGCCCAGCATACATAAAGCTCTGGATTCATCCCTCAGTACAGGTAGATCAGCCATGCTGGTGTGTACCTGAAATCCTGAGAATCATAAAATCAAGGTCCTCCTAAGCTATATGGAAAATATAAGGCTGATGTGGGCTACACAAAATCTTGTCTCATAAAAATGTTTTTATTGCATACCTCAATCCAGGGTATTAAGAGCTTTAGAAGCACGAGCTCCCCGTGCTGCTCTATGGAGTGATGTCTGCTATTTCTAGTTATGGAGTATTTAAGTCTTACAACTGGCACTCTTTCTGTGTAATTTAGGATGGAGGCTCCAGCTCTGATAGTGACCTAAGTCTGTCTTCAATGGTCTTTCTTAACCACAGCAGTGGTTCCGACGACTCTGCTGGAGATGGAGAATGTGGCTTAGATCAATCCCTTGTTTCTCTCGAGATGTCTGAGATCCTTCCAGACGAATCAAAATTCAATATGTACCGGCTCTACTTTGGAAGCTCATATGAATCAGAACTTGGAAATGGAACCTCTTCTGACTTGGTATCTTGTGCATTTGTCGTTGTGTGGCTCAGATACATAAAGATATATGTTGATGTGATATTAGACTGGGATTCATCTCCTAACCTGTCCCACATAGTCTTTCTGGTTGCTTGGTCTGCAATAAAAGTAGTTTTGTTTTTTAAATTATGCCAATTAGTCATTTTTAGTTTATGTTAAACATTTATAACAGGAGCAAGGGGGTTGGTTCCACAGGACCCAGTGTGGCTCCCTCTTGTAGTCACTCAGGAGTTTGTCTCCTGGTGAGTGATTTTAAACCCTTTATACTGTGAGATTTATTTAATCATAAATGTAAACTTTATCGTCATGGAGTACTTCTGGATATTAGGAAATTTGCTGCAATATCTAAAATTCATAAAAAAAATGATGCCTGTTTGTGAATCTTCTTATGGAAAGCATGAAAATAATACGTATCAACAAGGAAACGATGTAGATTAAATGAGGGCAATATCATTGTTTTTCTCTTTAGTTAAAATATATGCCCACTCTAATAGTTGCTTACTATTTTTAATATATAACATTTTTACATACATGGTTGCTTTTGTATATTTGGTGGTTTTTTTTTTTTTTTTTTTTTTTTTTTTTTTTTTTTTTTTTTGAGACAGGGTTTCTCTGTATAGCCCTGGATGTCCTGGAACTTACTCTGTAGACTAGGCTGGCCTTGAACTGAGAAATCTGCCTGCCTCTGCCTCCCAAGTGCTAGGATTAAAGGCATCTGCCCAGTTGTACATTTGTTTAATAATTCATGTTTCTAAAAATATAAAAATACCTACTTTTTAATTATATTTTTAATTGTTTTCTATTTTTTAACTTCTCTCTAGAAATACCTGGGAACATTAGCATAACTATTTTATAGGAACCAGATAAAGGGGCTAGGGAGATCCTGACAGTAAAGTGCTTGACACAGACAGTCGCATGAACTGAGCTCTGATTCCCAGGACCCATGTGGCTAGCTGGACACAGTGACACATATCTGTAATTCCAGCCTGGGGAGGCACAGACAGGAAGATCAGTGAGGTTGGTGCCAGACAGTCTAGACATCATTGAGTTCCAGGTCAGAGTCTATCTCAGAAAATAAGGTGCAATTGAGAAAGACACCTGACATTGACCCCTGCCCTACACACACACACACACACACACACACACACACACACACACAAACACACGCACGCGCACACTGACACAGAAAATGAAGAGTAAGGCTTATGCTGAACCAGTCCTTGCCATCAGTGTAATGCATTTGAGTATCAAAATATTAAAATAAATGTTTATGTTATGGGTGGTAGTTTGTTTTGTTATGGAGATCTTACACCACAGGTATCAGTGAACCTTGGTTTATAGAATAGTCTTTTAAACTTGCTTAACTTCAGTGGATTAAAATATAAACTTACCTACGGTTATTGCTTGAGGGACATGACCCTCTGGATGTATTCCTACCAAGTAGACCAAGCAGCACCAAGCAGACATGAATTTGGAAGGGAAAGCGGTGAGGGAATATGGCAGGAGAGGGAGGCCAGGAAGTGGGATGGACTTGATAAAAATACGTATATACATGCTTGAAATTCTCAAGCAATAAATTTTAAAAAGGAAACAAAGTTTTCATTTTTTATCTTCAGTGAACATGGCTTTTTCTACCTCTTCTCTCCCATCTCTTTCTTTGGTCTTTATCCATCATGCAGAGCTCACACTGTCTGTCTGCACCAAGCTCCATAACTCAGGATTTACCTGCAGCTCCTGGGAAAGACCCATTGTTTACACAACATTCTGTGTTCAGGACACCTTCCCAAGAAGGCTGCCAAGATCTCACACAGGAACAGAGAGACCAGCTGAGGGCAGACATCAGCATCATCAAAGGCAGATACCGGAGCCAAAGTGGAGTATGGCCTTTTTCCTTCTTAGAACTTGTACAAGTTGCTTTTCCTTGTTTGACATGTGTTTCTTTGCATTTTATTTGAGCCATATTTACAAGCCACGTGACTCAGCCCAGTAACAGTCCTTGCTCCGTGACTGTCTCATGAGAAAGAGAATGTATGCTTCTCAGGAAAAAACTTGACAAGAAATAACACAGGGACTACCACTTTATCTCTTCAATTCCTAAGTTAACATCTGCTTAATCTGCTTTTTATTTAAGGAGGATGAATCCCTTAACCAGCCTGGACCAATCAAAACCAGTTTTGCTATTAGCCAGGCACATTTAATGACTGCACTTGCCCACACAAGACCGTCTATTAGTGAAGATGAAGGGAAGGAATTTGCTGAGCTGTAAGTAATAGTAAGAAACAAATTGTTCAGTTCTGAAGTGCTTACTTTTTTTTTTAGTTTGGAAGCTAATTTTAAAACATATATGGTTAAATTGGTGTTGTAAATGAGTGACAGAGCATCTGCCTGGGACATGTGATCCCATTCCCATAACCAAAAAAGATACTGTAGTAACTATGCACTTAGACTTTCCTTAACTAGTCTGTTAGATTGTATGAGTTATATTATACTGAACTAATTTTAGAAAATGAAGAAATAGAACAATGAATAATGGTCTAAGTTAATTCTAATTATTTAGTTTATAAGATTTACTAAAAATACACTGGTTTTAGATGAGGTGGTACACCCCTTTAATTCCAGCACTTAGGAGACAGAGACAGGTGGAGGCCAGCCTGATCTGCATATTGAGTTCTAGAACAGGCAGGGCTACATCTCAAACACAAACAACAAATACATATATGTGTATGTGTGTTAGTTATTTATATAGTTATATGATGTGTATATAATACATACTGGTTTTGCTCGTAAGATGACTTATAGTTTATTAGTGTCGACATTTACTTAGAATCTTTCTCATGTGTAGAAAGGTTACTATACTGGGATTTATAGTCTTCAGTAGTTTACCCTGTGGCTACTTTGCATAGTGGACCACCATTCCATGTTACTGACTCAACATAATTCAAAGAATATTTGTTCCTGGTTTTGTCAGTTCTTGTTCACCTTTGCAGTTCTTTGGAGGATAGTGCACATATATCAGCAGTGTGTACTTATTGTACAAATGTCAAAGAACACAGAGAAGGAAGAGTAGGAAACACAAATTTCCTTAATCTCATGTGACTTTGTAAGAGTGTGCTGGTGGCCATCTTCATCTTAAACACTGTGTGGTAGATTATGCTGGTGGCCACTTTGTTGTGTTCAATGCTAGTTTCTTAATAGATTTCTGTGGCAATGTCCAGGTTTTGACATTTAAGTTGCCTCAAGGTGCTTACTGCTATTCTATAAGCAGCTTGGAGCAAAATGTTTGCACCTCTTCCATTAGTTCACCGAGACGAAGATAGAATTATTCATTTCTTAAAATATAAGGCTATTTAAAAAGAATCCACTATCTTTGTTTTGTAATAAGTAAGTATTACTCATTAAATTTCATATTTCTTCTTAAGGTATGAAAACTTTCAAAATCCAAAGAAGAGAAAAAATCAAAGTGGAACAGTGTTTCGAACTGGACAGAAAGTAACTTTAGCATAAAATACACTTCTGATTTTTCTAGATGTGTTTGTTTGTTTGTGCTGATGGTCTGTTTGTCCCTAAGTTGTAACTATAAAAATGATGTAAAAATTTTAATTTAATAAATTTGGTTAATCTATAAAATCACAGGATGGTAAATGCTGTGATTATGTAGTGCTCAGGACTGCCTGAGATTAATAGTGCAGGCTAAATGAAGTCATTTGTAACAGATTATGTATTTTATTCCCAAGTCTGTATTAAACCCTTAATGATATTATGTCAGTGGTGGAGCTCAGTGGTGTTTTTTCTTTTAGAGGAAAGCATTTCTCGGCACTCAAACACCCAGTCACCCTTTTTCTGGCTTTTGGCAGATTGATTGCCTTGCTACTTCTTGACTGTTCTGGAAAAAGATATATTCTATTATCTTGTTTTTTAAAAATCAGAACATGACATTTACACATAATCTAAATAAATTTAATCCCTCCAACTAAAAATGCCTGATAAGACTCTTTGATCCAGCCTCCAGTCTACAATCTTTGATATTTATCTTGATATTCTCTTAATCTGTGAACTAGCTTGTAAAGTCAGCCATCATCAACATGAACAGTATCTCTAATATCTAATAGTTGGCTTTGGAAAAGTATGACAGAGAAAGTTAATTAAAACATACAGATAAGTGTGTGAGGTTATATGTAGGTGGGTGCACACGCATGACGCCTGCCTGTCTGCAGTCTTGAAAACCTTCTGCCTCTTCCTTTTGGATGCTGGCCGTGGTTTACAGCTGGCCTGCCCTGCAGTTTTCCTTTTAAACTCTAATAAAATTGCCCTCCAGCCTAAAACAAAAACCTGAGCAGCACAGCCCTCCCTCAGTTTCTCCAGTTCTTGTAGGACAGCAAATCTCCCAGAGTTGTCTTCCCTAAGGTCAACTGGTTCAGGATAACCATTTAAACTAAAGCCTGTGAACTCCCTAGGTAGCATGTATGGTCAATCATGTAACCAAAAGATTGATGTTTCTATATATTAACATCTTGGGGGAAGCATCTCATTTCCTTTTTAAGTATTTAAAAATCCAAAATAAACCCATTGTTTTATTAAAAAATATTTTGGAAACATTTTTTAATCAAAAACTGGAATGTTAACATTTAGAAAATCACTTCCAATAGTATTACAGTGAACTTTATTGTACCTTATGTAAACATGAAGATGCTTTTTCCCAACTTTGGGACTAATGAAAAAGGGTAAAAGAGTTCTGATGAAAATCATTAAGATCAAGTCATAAATTCTCATAAACTTCAACAGCAAAAACTGTCTGTTTGGACAGATCAGGACAGAGGCTTGCTGCCCACTTCCCCCATCATATGACGAAACTGCACTTGAGGCATATACGACAGGCTTTCCCAAGCCAAAGCACACCATCCAAGTTCTCAGCACGTGGTTTGAATGTGAGTCTTTCGACTATCAAGACCTTTTAGTCACTTTCAAGATAGCCAGTCACTAGTCCCTGTCTTAGCAGTAGTCAGGCCACTCTCTCAGAGGCTGCTGCCTCAGTAGGAGGAGGGATGTCTATACTGCATGCAGATCAAAGGCCTGGCTGGAGCAGTCTCACTGAAGCTGACAGGCAAAGGCAGGTCTACTGAAAGCAGCCAAATGCTATGGCATGAGATGAAAGTGTGAAGAGCCAGGGCTAATCAATCACCCACCCACCAGTTGCTTTCTGTAGGACTGGAACAGCCAACGTCTGCTTCTAGAGAAGGAAAGACTGTGTGGCTTTGTAAGACGTACTGGTCACATTTTGGTTTAGTCCTTGATGAGAACTCTAAAACTTAAGCCTGGCATGGTGGTGCACACCTTTAGTCCCAGCACTTGGGAAGCAGAAGCAGGCAGATCTCTTGAATTCAATGCCAGTCTGGTCTACAGAATGAGTTCCAGGACAGCCAGGACTGCATAGTAAGATTCTGGGTTTAAAAAAAAGAAAAAATCTAAAAGTTAATGTTTTGTACCTATAAAAATATAATTCATTTTATGAGTTCCTAGAAATAAATTATGAAGAAATATAGACACTACATATTTATAATGATTTCTCTGAAATCTGTCATTTTGTCTGGGAAAGTATACATTAAATTTAATATTTCACTTCAATTCATTCTTTTTTCACCCTGTGGTCTTCTAAGCAACAGGTACTAAGCAAGGTAATATAATTACTGGGTAGTAGAATAAAATTTTTCTCAAGTCATGTTTCCATGTAAGAACTTCATGAAGAAGTATCTGGCATTAAGTAGCTATGTAACACACCTATAATTCCAACACTTGAGGATGAGGCAGGGGGACCTCAAGATCAAGCCAACCTGGACTACATATGAGACCCGATCTCAAAAACTTAAAGAAAAAATTTTTAAAGAGAAAAATGTGTGGCATATTTTGTTATATTATAAATAAGAAAACTGGAAATCTGGGTTTATTTTGGGATATGTATGTATGTTCTAGGATTAAAACTGAAGCTTTATACCTGCTAAGTAAGCATGCCCCAGGTTTGGTTTTGTAACTACAAGTGGTTGGCAACTGTTTCCTTAATAGTTATTGCAGGAGTAGGTCCAACGTGAGTCCATATGTAGCCCTTCTCTGGCCGGGTGGGAACCGTGGGAAATGGTGAGGACCTTGACTTGAAATACTCAGAAGGCGCATGGCAGACAAATTCCAGGTACTCCATCTTCCTTGGAAGATCTTCCTCTGGCCCTAAGGGGCAGCCAGTGAAATGGTAAATACAGTTTTGAACACAGGTATCATCTTTATAAAATGTTAGCATTCTTAGATGCTCTTGGATGACCTACCTGATGTTAGCCTCGGAACATGCAATCACACTCCATTATCTACTCTACTTCAACTGATTAAGGAATACAGCATCCTCCCAAAGAGTGCTCAACTAAGAAAGGATCCTAAAGTATTGAGTATTTATATAGTTTAAGAAGTGCCTGTACTGTTCTAAGTACTTTACATATATCCACACTTTGAATCCTCACAACTCCCTCTCGGAACTCTATTTTTTTTCCAATTTCACATATAGACACACTGAGGAAAAGGAGATTAAGGACTGGTGAAGTTCCTTAATCAGCAGGCAAGTGGAGGGGTTAATGAAACCAGTAGTCTGGTCCAGAGCTTGCTCTCCGACTAGCACACCATGTGACATCTAGGCAGGGAAGCATCCAGACTGAGGATCATGAAAAGGGAGCGAGTGGGGAGCCTAGAAATGATTCAGAACATCATGGTCTCTGATGTTCCATACTTGTAGACACAAGACAACTATCAGTCTGTCAAGAATTAGTTGTACTCTATCTTTTGAATGCAAAATGATCAACCGAGTACAGGATGCCATTTCAACCATCAACAAAAATTTTGTTTTAGAGTAAGATATGATGTATGCTGTGAAGAAGGACGTATACTGAGACTTTATAGGTTAGAAATAATTAGGAAAGATCTTTTAGAAATTGTTTTTGAATAATTTTAAAGGTCACCTATATAACCTAGGTTCCTGTGTAATTCTTTCCATACAGTCTAGGCTTGGGTCACGTAAACACATCTTACCCACATCATGTTAGTGGGTATACACTGTTCTAGCCCACAGTAACAAATGACATTCAAATATCAACTATATAAAATGTCTCTGTATTTCCTATAATGTTTTTTACTTTTTTTGTACATAATATTTATGCCTTTTTCTATTCTGGATTGAACTTTGTTCTCAAGCCTCACTTCACATGCTGATGGTCTATCTTTATATGTTATATGATGGAGATGGGACCATTAGTCAAGTAATCAGGGTCAAATAAAAGCAAAAGGGTGGGCTCCCTCAATTCCAGATAAAGAACTACAGGCTACTAAGAAACACTGAGAGGGAATTGGTCATGGTGTTTCCGGATAGCAACAGAGCAGTAACTAAGAAGCCCCCATCCCCAGATTGATTACCAAGTGGTCAGGCCTGAAACTGTACGCATAAAGTAATATGTACTCAGCAGGTTATGTTTATGTATTTAAGAATATATATTAATATATACAACACAGCAATATAATACAATACAACAAAGTGTGCTGCAGCATTTTCTCTGTCCAATCAAATTAGGGCAGTGACAAGCCTGTGATTGGACGGGAAAAGTGAGTTGGAGCTGGATGTTTGGTAATGGGGGAAAGGTGGAGCAGGAGAAGCCAACACGGAGGCAGACAATGCAAACCCCATGTGGTTTTAAACAGCCACAGGTAGCTAAAGTTTTCACAAGGTTAGAATAATTGGGTTAAAGCATTATCTTTACCATTTGGCTCTGAAATTATTGTACTGACATCTTGTAAATTATGATCTTATTGATATATAAACCTGATTGGATAATTAAGTTTCAAGAGTCATGTTTCTACTGGGTAACTAGGCGCTACATGACTGATTGTGGGGGGTGTGGGGCGTTGCATGTAAGCAAGATGAACTCGCTAGCTGGGAGAGAATCACATGCCAAGCGAGCCCCTGCTGGGACATAGTGCTGTGGCCAAACAGTACCAGTACTAGAGCAGGAACGCGGACTGGCGGGGCAGGAGAGATTGCGGGGTGATCTTTTTTAATATTTTCCGCAACAGAAGTGGAACCATAAATTTGGGAAAGAATGGGGTAGGGTACACGAGAGGATCAGAGGAAGAAAAGAGAAAAATATAATTGCATTTTAATTTAAAAAAAATAGTGGACCCCTATCTGATAAGACTGGTGTCCTTACAAGAAGACAATGAAGCACTCTCTTTCTGTGTGCATACAGAAAAAAAAGATCATGGAAGACACAGCAAAAACCCAGCCATCTGCAAGCCAGGAAGCAAGGCCTCACACATGCCCATCGTCATAGCACCCAGAGCTGACTTCCCCGACCTTCAGAACAATCTGTTGCTCAAGCCCCATGGTCTCTAACATTTTGCTGTTTGGCAGGTCATACAGACTAGCAATTTGTTTATCATGTACTGAAGAATTAAGCAAATTTAAGATGCTGTGCCTTACCTATTATATATGATGCAGGATCAAATTGGTCTCTGGGACTAGCAAGGGTAGGAATGAGCCATGTCAGTGCGGCACTCTTCTCACAATACTGGTCCTGAATAAAGCCCCTGATCTGAGCATAGTACGGCTTCCCATCTTGCTCATCAATCACAGAAACAACATCACCAATTTGGTAATATACTCCCTGGGGGGAAATAGGACAATCTTGTATTTAATATAGTAACAGATCACAGCCTTCATTCATCAGAAAGCAAATTTTCAAAGGAGTGGGAAAAAAGTCTATTAATGTTTTACATTTATGTTGATGTTTGTTTCCCTCCTGAATGAAAAACAATTACATGATACCAATATATGACAATTTACAACTGGAGAAAATATTTCTTTATATAAATTGCTTGATTTTTATATCATTAAAGTACTATCTTTACTTCTACAAGAAAGACTTCAGGGCTAAAGAGATGGCTCAGCGGTTAAGAGCACTGACTGCTCTTCTGAAGGTCCTGAGTTCAAATCCCAGCAAC